>NC_058130.1:659355057-659368709 GCF_016433145.1 Gracilinanus agilis
TCTTCCTTCCTTCCTTCCTTCCTTCCTTCTTTCCTTCCTTCCTTCCTTCCTTCCTTCCTTCCTTCCTTCCTTCCTTCCTTCCTTCCTTCCTTTCCTCTCTCACTCTTTTTTAACTTCAGCTGAAGCATAATGAATTCTGATCCAGGCCTTTACTTTGTGTGTGTGTCTCTGCTTCATATGTGTTTCTTGTAAACATACTTCTTTGGATTTTTTGTTTTTAATCTTCTATGCTATCTGCTTTTGTTTTATGGTTGAGGTCTTCTTATTCATATTCACAATTATGATTACTAACTCTATATTTTGCTTCCAAACTCTATATTTTGCTTCCATCTTATTTTCCTCTATTTATCATGTGCTTTCTCTCTTCTTTCATTCCATCCCTCATCACAAACATTTTGCTTTTACCCACCACCTATCCTACTTTATCCTCTTTTATTTCATTCCATCTTATTATTCCCCTCATACTTCTCTACAGGCTTAATTTGTTTTTATACACAGTTGAATATATTTGCTATTTCCTTTTTGCTTCAATCCCAATGAAAGTAATGTTTAAGCATTAATAAATTAAACATAATTACATTGCCCCTCTCCACTCTCAGCATCCCCTCCATTGTAATAGTATTAATACTATCTCTCTCTTCCCTCTTCTCTCAGTATAATCTTCTTTTCACCCTTTGAATTTTTAATTTTTTTATTCCATATCTTCATAGTCAATTTATTTCTGGACCCTTTGTCTACGCATACTTCCTTAAGCTGCCCTAATAGTGATATTTTTTTGAATTACAGGTATCCTCTTCCCTTAAAGGAATATTAATAGTCAGATCTTTTAAATCCCTTAAAATGTTTCTTTCCTGTTTACCTTTTTATATTTTTCTTGAGTCCTGTATTCCAACATCAAATTTTCTGATCACATCTAGTTTTTTACCATGAATAATTGGAATTCTTCTATTTTATTAAATGCTTATTTCCCTCCAAAATTAATATACTCAGTTTTACTAGATAAATGATTCTTGTTTGTAAACCTAGCCCCTTTTGTCTTCTGGAATATCATATTCCGAGCCCTCTGTTACTTTAATGTGGAAACTTTAAGTCCTGTGTAATCCTTATGATGGCTGCATAATTTTTCAGTTGTTTCTTTCTGACTTTTGACCAAGGCTGTTTTCTTTGATAATTTCTTGTAATATGAAGTCTAGGCCTTTTCATTTGATCAGGACTTTTATATAGTCTAGTAGTTCTTAGATTCTCTCTCTTGGATCTATTTTAAAAGTCAATTTTTTAAATTGAGCTATTCCATATTTTTTTTCCATTCTTTTGATTTTGTTTTATCGTTTCTTGGTGCCTTATAAAATCAATAGCTTCCAGTTGTCCAATTCTAAATTTTAAGAAATTGTTTTCTTCAGTGAACATTTGAACTTCTTTTTTCATTTGGCAAATTCTGTTTTTTAATTAATTATTTTCTTTTTTCATTTCGCGAATTCTGCTTTTTACGTTTTTATTTAATTCAGTATTTTTGTTCTACCTTTTTCCAAGTTGTTGATTTATTTTTGTCTTGTTTTCACTTCTTTTCCTGATATTTCCTGACCTCTTATTTAAGTTTTGAAATCCTTTTTGACATCTTTCAGTATCTGAGATCAATACCCATTTTCTTTGAAATTTTACATAAAGCTGCTTTGATTTCATTCTTCCTTTCTAAGGTTGTGCCTTGTTCTTGCCTCCATAATAATTTACTGTGGTGAGTTTGCTCACTTTGTTTGCTCATGTTCCAAAGCATTTTCTTGGCTTTTATTTTCATCTTAAAAGTGGGCTCCATTCCCAGGGTAGAGAGGACACTTACATTTCAATTTTCCCCTCTTGCTACCCTCAGCTCTAGCTGTGGGTGCGTGTTGCTTTACAGTTTTGCAAAGGTGGTATGATGGCCTGTGAGCTGAGTTTCCTGCTCCCTAATGTTGATTCAGTTTCTCCTACATCCTACTTATGGCTTGATGGGCCTAGGAGTACAGTGAGTTACCTTCTTCTGGGTCTCTGACCTCACCATGGACTTATATAGGTCAGGTATACTACAGAATGCTTTGTACTAGAGCTTGAGACCTTAGTTTGACCTTACACTAGGAACTACAAAAATTGGACATAACTTACTCTGCTATTGACTTAGGCAGGAACTCATGTGCTCAAAGTTGACTTAGGCCTGGGTTCTGAACCATGAGTGTTTGCAGCTGGTGACTTGCTTTTGTTTTATGCCAATGTTCCTTGGTGAGACCTTGCTGAATGCTGTACTCTCTTCTTGCTCCAGTAAAACAGACGCTTTTTCCATATCTTAGAAGGTGTCTTCTCCAGGAAAATTGCCTGATTATATCACTTGTTTATTCTGAAATTCCAGTATTCGTTTTGGAATATTAATTTAAGATATATTGGAGAGGATTCTCAGAAGATTTTGAGTATCTCTACTACATCATCTTGACTCCACTCCTCTATTTTGCTTTTAATCCTTTCCTTATCTTCCAGTTCATTAATTGGATTGCAATCATTTGCCCAACCCTCAACTTATGTCATTTGCAATTTTGATGAGCATATCATTTAAGACAATATCCAAGATAGAGATAAATAGAATAGGGATAATGAGATGTTATTTTATTTTATTACATATGCTAAGACTTCTAATATACATTACTTTGTCACTATATTTCCTTGTTTTAATGAAATAAAAGAAATTCTGAATGAATAATTAGCAATAATTGTTACTATTCAAATATTATCCTCTATATTAGGCTTTCTTTTGCTCAGTGTAAGAAAATCTTTACCAGATTATACATTAATATAAAGTAAACTCAACACATTTTTATTTAGAAAAAGAGAGTCCCTCATTAATGATAAATAAAGAGTTTAGCAAAATAATTTTCATGGCTAAGATATGAAGGCAACCACTTACAAGGCTGCTCATTATTCACACTCTACATTTTTTATTACAGTCATACTAACTTGACATTGCCATATAAACTATTCATTAAACTTTATAGTCCTTCTCCTTCAAAGTGAACAAGACATCAGGAGAATAAAATTTTAAAACAAAAACCTTTAAACGTATTAATCCTATCATTTAGATCAATAAAAAGAAAAAGAAAGATTGCAGAGGATGAAAAAAGTTTGAGAAGGATAAAGAAGCAACTAACTAAAATTTCATAAAACAGTGGGTTCAAAGACTATGTTAAGTACATGAAAATTTACATTTTCAGGATGATATGGAAAGAAAATTTCAAGTGATCATTTTATTTTTATGAATAAGTTATTTATATTTTACAATAGATTAATTCTACCATAGCCTTATTGAATCATTAAAGGAAAACCTTGATAAAAATGATTAGAGAATAATAAGTATGAAGATTTAATATTTATATGGAAATGGTATTGAATAGACTAATTGTTGGTGATCCAGTACAAGTTCCTAATCAATCTGATTCCTATTTAGTATATTAAAAATTATTTACTTCTACAAAACTAGTCTATTTTGAACAACAATGTGGTCCACATATATGGCTATAAATCATGAAACATTGACATCAGAGGATATAAATGAGGTTGTATTATGAGTTTGGGCCTATTTGCATGCCCTATTAGAAAATGATTCTGTTTGACTATTAACTGACCTTACTATTTTTTAATACTCAAATTTTGGTAAAGATTGCTAGATTAGAAAATCCTAATTTAGCAAACTTTCCTTATTCACAACACCCTTGTGAAAGATAAAGGAGAGAGGTAGTTTAAGGACAGGCCAGCATGTGATTTCTCATAAATTCCCTTTTTCCCTCTTAATCTCTTTGAATTTACCCATTACTATTTAGATGTTAGGACACATCTGGGCTTTTGATTGGGATACTCCTTTGATGGTAAAACTGAAGAGTATGATTTCAGAATGAGAAAGATGAAGGCTTGCAAGTCTTTTAGTAATGCCATAATCTGAGAGTTTATATTCTTGTATGATGCTTCCTTGCTTATAATCAACTCAAAAACAAATAACTGAATATATCCTTCTTAACATTCACATAGTGTTTATTATATATTTTCCCAAATGTTTCATGTATATTATTTTACTTAATTTTCAAATAAGTCATATGAGATAGATACTACATGAATTATGTTCACCATTCATGGATGAGGAATTTGATATTCAGAGTGGCTAAATGTCCTGCACAGGAGTCACATAGGCAAGGCAGGATTGTCTTTTTTATTCTACCATTTTCTCTATAATATGAATGAAGGAATAAATGAATGAAAACAATTTATTAAGCACTCACTGTGAGTTATAGTATTTTGAATTCTGGTGATTCAAATATGAGTGAAACATGTCCTTGTCATCCAGAAGTTTGCATTCAAAAGACATAGCATATTGAGTAGTGGTGACCTGGAAAATTCTTGGAAAGTACAAACATTTTGAGTTGAACACAAACACCATCAAACAACACTTCTTTTCCATGAGCAAATAGTAGTGATTTGATTTCAGTTCTCAGATTAAAAAAGACAGAAACAGATGGGAAGGAAGAAATGGTAAAACTAATTATAAGGAAGCTAGGCTAGAGGTAGCTCCAATTTGATAATTTTAAGATTTGAGATTGGCCATTAAGAGTTTGAAGAGTAATTGTTTTAAGATGACAGGGGAGAACTCCTGGAACTCTAGGTAATTCCAGTAACTCACCCCTTTCTATTTGTCATATTTGATAAGGAACTTAGCAGGAACTTAACATATGCTGAAATGTTTTAGTGAATTTTCGGGTACCAATCTGAAAAATTAGTTTTAAGGAAAAATAAGAATTGAATTTTATAAAATATTAGAGGCAAATAAATTATAGATTATTTCCTCCTGAATCTTTATGAACTTAATTGTTTTAGTATAATAAAGGAAGGTAGCTAGTCCGAAAGTATTCACAGAGCCAAGAAGAAAAAAAAGGCATGTAGTTTGCAGTTTGTCTCTTATTTATCCTTCCTTGACAATGAAAACAGAAAAGATTGATTAAATCTGGGAGTGACAAAAATGAGCAAAATTTAATTAAGGAATGGAAAAGATGATTTACACTGAAAAAGGGAGAGCCCCATATTTTATCACACATTCCATTTTAGGGAACCTTCCCATCCTACAGTATTATATTTTTTTAAATTTCAAATCAGATTCTCAAATAAGGGTGGTAGACAACCACAAATAAAATACTGAAGAAGTTCATAGAGCAGAGAAATCTGACTTAGATTTTGATCTCAGAAATTTATTAGTTGTCTTATCTTAAGCAGTTACCTTATGATTTTGACCTCAGTTTCCTGATCTATAAAGAACAAAACAATAATGGTACCCATTTCCCAGGATTTTTGTAATAAAAATGTTATAATGATTATTATGTGCTTAACACACTGAGTTTTAGATATAATTAGTATAAGATACAAAAAGTAACAAGATTAATAAATTTCTAAGTAATATCATTTGGAAATGCATTCAGCTGAGGTTACAACATCTATTAACTAAGTTTTATTTTGTTTAAATATCTACAGTTGTATTCGGGAAGCTGTAAGATAACAGAGATGTGTAGAATCAAATCTCTCTGATCCTTTGGTCTATGGAGAGTACCCCCACACACACCCACAAACAGGCTTGACTGGAGGGAGGGGCAGTATATTGCTGAGTGCTCCTTCACTTCCCCCCTCCCACTAAGCAGTTAGAAAGTCAGTTATAACATGGAGGTTGATCTGTTATCTTCTGGGCTCAGACAGTAGGTTAGGAAAGACTAAACTCATAACTTTCTCTAAATTATTTCCCCACAGGCCTATATTGGAGAAGTTTGATTTCTTAGAAGCTCACAGGAATGAGGATAGGATATATACCAAGGCTGCAACGTAAGAGGAACTCAGCTTGAGGAAGTTGTGAGGATTTCCCAAAATATATAGCCAGGCACTGTTCCCAATTGATTAGAGGTTTAATGATACAGTAGGAAAGAGAAGGAGAGGGGAAGGAATAAGGATTGATAAGGTCTGGGAAGCTCTCAAACTGTTATGTCCAAGTAACCACTCCCCCAAAGGGAAAAGGTAACTTGAATAGCTAATCTGCTCTCTATCCCTATAAATATTCTTCCTCTATATCTAAATAACTAAACAGAGGAAAACTGTGATGTAGTTAAATGTCGAACCAAGGTAAAGCAGGTTGGCAACTAGGAACTAAAATGGCTTTGCTCAGATTCAAGTCTCAAGCTCCAAGAGCAACCCAGGAGCCAAGATTTAGCAAGCATAGTGACCTGCCTACTCTGATCCCAGGGCTCTAATTCACTTTACTGCCTTAACTGACCCCTCTCTCAGAGTTCTTGGGGGGCCCTCTGGAATTCTGAGCTGTAGCCTGAACCCTTTGCAACTTGAATTCCTCTCTGCAATATGAATCTCACACTACTCTTTTATATAATAGTATTGTTTTTCTGATTTTTTATTATGTTGTGAAATTTGGGGAGTCATTGAATCAGAAATCTTGTTAGAATAATTAATATGGATGATATTGTTATACATTGATTTTTAAATATATAAATATATGAAAAAATAAATATTAAATTGGGCCCATTTTATTTTAAAACAGATAACAATAGAGTGATCTTTCAAAAGAATAGTTTTGGTTATCAAGTATAAAGTTATGGAAAACCATATATTTTTTAAAGAGGTAACAATTAATATGAATGAACTATCAAATATTTTCTATATATTTGAAACACTAGAATGATATTAAGTTTTTTATTATAAGTGAAATATAAGTAAAATACAACCTTTAGAGAAATGTGATGAATTAATACAATTAATAAGATATGGTTAATGAAATTTTACAATTTGATGCAAAAGATCTCAGGATTATAATTTATTACTATCTTGACTTTTTATTACAGTGATGGTTATTTGAATTGTCATGAAGCTAGTAGTACAAAATAACATGTGCTACAGATAAATGTCCTTAGGAAAAATTGAGAGGATGACTTTGATGTGGCCCAAGATAGGATCGCCTTCACTCAACTTATCCCATTGTGCTATTTCCTTTCTGAACAGAAATTTTCCCCACCTGATTAATCCTGAGCCTGGTTTTATATTTCCTCTAACTATATAATTGGCTGACAGATAAGACTCCTTGGAATCGAATAGGGGCAAGGGGGTATAATGCAAGGTGGCTAACAGAAACTTTTTGCTTCTGCAGTTTCTAACGGTCACAAAAAGTCAGTTAAACATCTTAGAAATTTTAGAAAGTCAGTTAGAACTTAAAGCTAAAAATAGAGGTGAAGTTCCAACTGACAGAGCTTTTTCCTTCTGGCTTTCACTGTGGCTGGAGGCTTTTGCTTTGGCTCAGCCTGTTAGCTGCAGCCTTTTGGCTTGGCTTTCTTTCAGCCTTGGCCTGTGCTTATTTGTCTTGAGGAAATTTAAGCCTATCTCATTTCTCTGGACTTCTCCCTGATCTCTCCATCTACATTCCCTTCCCTTCCCCTGAATTCCCTGTGGATTCTGGGTGGAAGGGAGGGCTTGGTGTTTGAACATTGTGGGTTTTAGTTTCTATTGACAAGTAGAGTATCCTCAAATAAGTTACCCCTAGTTTTAGTGATTTAATAAGGACTTTATTTAAAAGGTAGTCAAATCTCCCAACTGGGAGAGCATGCTCTCTCAGTCTAAACCTCTCCTCAACCCATCCCCCACCATCACCCCTCTCCCTAGGAGCAGTTAGAAAATCCTGAACCTCTTTCCCTCTGACAAACCCGAGATTAATAAATCCCTTTGTTACCTACTCAAAACCTCTGGTGAATTGTATCAAAAATTGAGGCAAGGGCTAAAAGAGGGAAGGAATCATTTTCTTTTATTTCTTGAGATAACTGGGGGCATCCATCTTAGCAGGAAGTACCTATCCAAGACTTCCTCTAGCCATCAGTTTGACTGGTAGGGAGGGGCCTTCTCAACTTCTCTCTCAAGAGACTTTAGGAACTAACAAGAGAAACCCTCCAGCCAAACCTAAACATTTCTTACTGGCCCTAGTTTCCTTCCTGTATTCTCTGTATTGAGCCTCTGTGAATAAACCTGTTTGAGCTGACCTCTCCTACATACCCCATTTCCTTTATCTCCTACATACCTTCCCATACCTTCTTTCCTCCTCCAATCACCTTATAATCACCTATATCCCCTTTATCCTTCTTCACACCCAAATTGCCTTCATTGACCCACTCAGATTACCTTACTTACTTTTTATAACAGGGGTTTCTTATGCTTCATTAGATATAAGGTCAGTTTATAACTTTGAGGGGCTTAGTCTTGACATTGTAACTAAGTACCTATTTTTCCTTTCAGAGAAATTACCTATAGCAGGCAAGTAGATTTTTTATAAGTGCAATACTCATCCTATTATTAATTAATTAAATTATTGAGTACTTTTAATTAGTTTATATTGAAAAATCTCTGAAATGTTAAAATGGAATACAAGGGTGAAGATTTTTACAATTTTAATCTATATTTGTGGTCAAATTATAATATAAAGGTGATATCCTCCAAAAAGAGGAATTAAACAAATAATATAACACAGAAACAAGTAAAACATTTTCTTTTAATTAAATGATTTTGTAAATTGAGAAAGCAACATAATTATATTTTCTCACACACACGTGTATGCCTGGCTTTCACATGGTAATATGGATATTCAAAGTTTGTGTATATTTTATTAATAAGTTCTCAAAGTTAGATTAAGGACATAAAAAATAAAACTATTAATAATTATCAAAAGTTGAAATTATTTGTTTTCATAATTTTAAAAGACATAAAGATCATTTTACCAATTACACGCTCATGAATTTTTATTAAAAATTCTTATATAAGGTATACTGGTTAGTTAAAGATAAAACAGCAAGTGATATATAAAAATGAAATTCCTTGAAGTTTCAGATGATTTATGGTGCCTAATTTAGTGTTCTTCTTATATTCTGTAATAGGGGTAGCTCAATGTTTGAATAGCCTCATGTTTGATAACTGAAAATGGAAAACTGCTCCCAGGGTCATGAGTCAGTAGGTTTTTTTATGTTCCTTTCATTGTATACAGATATTTGGGGTTGGGTGTAAGATACTTCTTTTTCTGATTTCAGAGAATGGAATCTACTCATGCTTACCCTCCCACCTTAGAAAGTTCATAATTTTTTCCTACAATTAAAGTTCAAAACACTTAATTGAGCATTCTAGTCCATGATTTTATTTTAATTCATTGTTCATGTTTAATTGTTTTGAAGTATGAAAACGTATTTCCCTCTGCAGTTGGATTTCAGTGCCAAAACTGAGGAAAGTGTCTTACAAATTTATTTAAAATTTGGTACATTGCTTAATAAATCAATATGCTCAGAAGCTTGACCCTTTGTTTCCTCGGTCATTTCATCTTTCATTAACCCAGATAGATAGATAGATACATAGATACATACATAGATAGATAGATAGAGAGAGAGAGAGACAGAGAGAGAGACAGAGAGAGATAGAGAGAGAAGAGAAAAAGATACACATCTGTTTGTGTATGTCATATATAGTGATTAATAAGATTTTAATTGGATAAGCATATACAACTTTATTTAAGATAAATGACAATGTGTAATATAGAATTTTTAACCTTGCCATGTTGGCTTGGGGGCAACCTGTCAGTTGCCCTGGATGGAATGTTGGTGGTGGCATGACCCATAGGGCACACATCAACTGCCAGTTGAGCTAAGAGTATGTAAAGCCCTGGAGACCCAGGGCTGGGTTCTGTTCTTACCTGACTTCACTCTGACCACTCACTTACCCCTTGCCCCCCCCTCCCCCTTGGTCCTCTGGTGGCAGGAGTGTGGAACATGGGTAGCTAGACATAGAATAGGGTAAGGTTATAAGACCTAATTTCTAGAGCAACTCAATAATATTATTAACATCACTGGCAAAAATTTAGTCCAAGAGCAGTTTTATTTATCAATAAGAGACCTCATCACTCTGACAGCCCTGGGTCAGCAAGGACCATCCAAACAGGATCTCTACCAACTTTAGTCAGATAATCTTTCACCATCAGATCACAGTATTTCGTAACCCTTTTCCACTGCCTTATTCCCTTACTCAGTTATCAATAAACCCCTTAGCCTTAACCAGAGAATTCTGTGGTTATTTGCCTACCATCTAAGGCCAAGGAGAGCAAGCAACAAGAAGAGTTCTGAGCAGTTGGGGCTAGAACAAACTGCATTGCTGAGGGGCAGGAAGTTCAACATCCACTTCCTGTCAACCTTTGATACACCAATAGGGAGCTGCTTCCTCAGCAGGGAAGGGGCCAGTTACCTGATATCTTAAAGGATCCTGGTGCCAAGCAGTGAGGTTTCTCTGGTTCACTCAGTTACCTGGGTTGGATCCTTGTTACATTTATGAACAAGTTTCAAGCTCAGCCCAGGTACAGCTCACTCCATCCTTGCAACCAGCACCATCCTCCTGCTATCCTTAATAACAATATGAGGCCCTTGACCCACTTATTAATTACAAATGTGTCTAAGGCTAGTCTGAGCAATGATTCCCTAAACTGTTTCCTAGAAAAATCCAAATTTATATTTATTGTTGCTTATATTATTACACCTATGATATGTTTTCAGTGTAGAATAATTCTTCATGTGGACTTTAAATACTCTTTCCCTTTAGTCTAATTGGGACTAATTTACATGCTGGTAATAAATTAATAAGTCATGAATACAGAATTGAATTAAAGCTCTTTGAAATTGTAAATGCTACAGCCTTTTTGGGTAGCTTGTTCTATAGTCATCAAACCACTAATTAGTTGTTCTTATGGCCTCAGAAATTTGTAGTTAATTGTTTTAGGTAATTAGATTATATTTGTATTTTATTATTTAACTTTTAAAAAGGAATATCATGTCTGGATGCTTTCTACAGTCATTATAAATATGCAGTCAGTCTATATGTGACCTATAAGTAACAAGAATTCTCTTTTTTGGGTAGTACTATTTCATATTTTTGGCTAGAATTATTGGCATGAATCTGAGAGGATTCTAGTAAAGTTCACTATTCATAGTTCATATAATCCTGGAAGGCATTTTAACTAATATTACTAGATTTCATATGATTGTACCACTGTCCAAATTTAGAAATAAATGAGGACTTCATTTATTTCTCTCTTTCTCATTTTTTCCAACTTGGACTATTTGTATATTCCATTTTCTTCCCTGCTAATCTTTTAGGGCATTGACTATTGTGATAATTAGATTAATTATACACTGCCCATCTTTAGATTTAATCACCAAAGGTAAGAGCACCTCCAATTTTCGAAGGTCCATAACCCACATGTGCTAGAGTGGGTGACAAATCAGAATCAACTGACTGCCCCCTAGGCAGTACTATGAGAAACATCTATTGTGATTGGACACACAAAGTAGGAGGGAGGCATAGGAATTGATGCATAAGTGACCCCTTTAAAAGGAGAAGGTCTTCTGTTGGAGTGGGGCTGCTGGTAAAGAAGGTGGCTGATGAAGGAACTCTTCTGGTCTATGGAGGAGTGCTGGCTGGAATGCTAAAACCTTGGTGAGTTTAAAGACTGACTGCATCTTCCTGAACTTCTCTTAAGGAACTTCTTTTAATAGATTCTGTGAATGAAGCCTCTGGCCCTCTGACTCTCAGCTGAGGGTTAATTAAATCTACCTGGATTAATTAGAGGATCTTAGTAATTTATTTAGTATGTTAGATTCTTATTTCCTTATTTCCACTCTCTATTTTCAATTGGATATAAACTTCCTTAAAGTCAATTTTGACTTGAGGTTATTCCTAAATTGGGGAGATTTCTCCTGGGGATCACCTCTTAATATATTGAACCCCAAAACCCCTTTCCCCCTTACATTATGGATTGCACTTTGTGAGAACCATTGATTTTAAACTCATTTTTTTCATATTTTGATGGAGTTGAAATAAAAAGAAATATCCCGTGAAATGCAAATTTAATGCTTTATTTTTCTATATTCAATTTTTTCAGATTATTTTACAGTTGCATTAAAATAACTGGTTTTGGAGTTGAATAAAAGTATTAGGAAATAAAGCTATACTTTGTAAGTTTACTGAAAGCACCCTTAATAAGCAGTCACTAAACATTTATTAAGGACCTATTAAGTGCCAGGTATTGTGCTTAGACCTGAGATTATGAAGAAAGGCAAGGAACAGATTTTGTCTTTAACAAGTATATAATATAATGAGACAACATATGCATCCATGTATAAAAAGTTAGATGAAAGATAAATAAGAAATCATCAACAGAGGTAGACACTAGCATAAAAGGAGTTTAGGATTTAATATAGCTGGAAATAACTACATTAAAATTCATCTGGAAGGAAAAAATCAAGACTATAAAGGAAATTAATAGAAAATATGAAGGATAGCAGCTTACCTATACTATCTCTGAAATCATATTATAAAGTGGTAGCAATGAATATAATCTGGTAATGGCTCAGAAATAGAATAATGGAAAACTCAAGGATTCTGGGAAGATGGCAGCTTAGATAGAACAAATCTTAAAATCTCTGCACCTTTTCCACACTGAGATAGTGTAAGAGGGATAAAGAGTTTTTTGGTCAAATATATTAAAAGATGGTTGGCAGAGGATTGAACAATCATCAATCCTCAATTAAAAATAATCTCAAGTCAAAATTGACTTTTAGGGGCAACTGGGTAGCTCAGTGGAGTGAGAGTCAGGCCTAGAGACAGGAGGTCCTAGTTCCAAGTCTGGCCTCAGACACTTCCCAGCTGTATGACCCTGAGAAAGTCACTTGACCCCAATTGCCCACCCTTACCACTCTTCCACCTAGGAGCCCAGACACAGAAGTTAAGGATTTTTAAAAAGAAAGAAAGAAAGAAAGAAAGAAATTTAAGAATTATTGGTTTACCAGAATATCATGACAAAAGAAAAAGTTTGGACATCATCCTATAGGAAATTATCCAAGAAAACTGCCCTGACATTCTTGAAAAAGTGAGAAAAGTTGAAATTGAAAGAATCCACAGATCACCTCCTATGTTTAATCCACAACTGATAACTTCCAGGAATATTATAGCCAAATTCAAAAACTGCCAGAACAAGGAAAAATATTTCAAGTTGCTAAAAAGAAGTCATTCAGATACCAGGGAAACAGTTAGGATAACACAGGATCTGGTCTCATCTACATTAAAGGACTGGAAGGCATGGAATACAATATTCTGGAAAGTAAGAGTACTGGACCTATAACCAAGAATCAACTATCTAGCAAAACTGACTATATTTTTGGAGGGGAAAGTATGGTCATTCAAAAAAATTGAAGACTTCCAAGCATTCATAAAGAAAAAACCGGACTCAAACAGAGAGTTTGCTGCCCAAACCCAGAACTCAAGAGAATCACCATAAGGTAATTAAGAGAGTGGGGGGGGGGGGAAGGAAAGAAAAAAATATTTTCCTTAAGGTACCCAATAAGTTCAAATGATTTGCATCCCTAGAAGAAAAGAAGATATTGACAAATATTAAAAATGGTTATTATCAACAGGGTAACAGAAAGAAGTTTGATTAGAGGGAACAATGACAAACTCTATAGGATAAAATCTCAATATTTATTACATATATATATATATATACATATATATATATATATATATATAACTAG
>NC_058130.1:659368770-659454051 GCF_016433145.1 Gracilinanus agilis
CACCTTTTTTCTTTTTCCCCCTCTAGTTTTATATATATATATATATAATATTATTTATTATTTATTATAGATTATTATATCATATATTTTATTATTATATATTAATTACAAATATTTATATTATTGTATATAATCATAGTTCTACATATTTAATTATATACATTATATATAAATAAATGAATATAATATATAATTATTTAAATAATATATATTTATGTATAATATATAATTGTATAATATAATTAAATAATTATATGTAATATAATATATGTATAAAACTAAAGGGGGGGAAGAAAAAAGGAGATAATATTAAGAAAAATAGGAAAACAGACAAAATGGAATAAATTTATATTCCATAAAGAAGCTCATAGGGTGAACAGGGGAGAAGATCAATACACTGGAAGGGTAAAGAGGTTGGAGAGAGGAAATACTTAATACTGAAGTACATTGAAATTAACTTAAAGAGGGAAAAACAATCAGATCCATTGGGGAAGAGAATTGATTTGTGCCCTATAGAGAAGTACCAGGGTAACAAAAGGGCTAGTGGGGAGGGAAGCAACACTAGGGAGGGAGAGGTCAGGGAGGGAGGGTAACTTAAAAAGACCCTAAAGAAGAATAAGAATAATATAAGAAAGGGGAGGGGCAGAAAGGGAAGTACAATACACATAATTGACTATATCAACAAGCTAACAAACAAAAATTACATGATTATCCCTAAAGATGCTGAAAAAGCCTTTGACAAAATACAACACCCATTCCTATTGAAAACACTAGAAAGTATAGGGATAGAAGGACCTTCCTAAAATAATAAACAGTATATATCTAAAACCATCAACAAGCATCATATGCAATAAGGGCAAATTAGAAGCCTTCTCAATAAGATCAGGCATGAAATAAGAAAGCCTATTATCACCTCCATTATTTAACATTGTACTAGAAACACTAACAGTAGCAATTAGAGAAGAAAAATAAATTGAATGTATTAAAATAGGCAATGAGGAAACTAAGCTATTGCTCTTTGCAGATGATATGATGGTTTACTTAAAAAATCCTAGAGAATCAACTAAAAAGTTAGTGGAAATAATCAAGAACTTTAGGAAACTTGCAGGATACAAAATAAATGCACATAAATCATCAGCATTTCTATATATATCTAACACATCTAAGCAGTAAGTGTTAGAAAGAGAAACACCTTTTAAATTCACCCTAGACAATATAAAATACTTAGGAATCTATCTATCAAAACAAACACAGGAATTATACCAACACAACTACAAAATATTTTCCAAACAAAACTAGATATAAACAATTGGAAAAAACATTGATTGTTCATGGGTAGGATGAGGTAACATAATAAAAATGACCATTCTACCCAAATTAATTAACTTATTTAGTACCATACCTATCAAACTAACAGAAATCATTTTTTACTGAATTAGGAAAAAAAACTATAACAAAGTTCATTTTGAAGAACAAAAGATCAAGAATATCAAGGAAAATAATGAAATAAAAGCTGTGAAGGAAGGTGGTCTAGCAGTACCAGATATTAAACTATACTACAAATCAGCAGTCCTCAAAACAATATAGTACTAGCTAAGAGACAGAAGGGAGGACAAATGGAATAGACTTGGGGTATGTGACATCAGCAAGACAGTGTATGATAAACTCAAAGAACCCTTTTGTGGCAAAAATGCACTATTGGACAAAAACTACTGGGAAAATTGGAAAACAATATGGGAGAGATTAGGTTTAGATCAACATCTCACACCCTACACCAAGATAAATTCAGAATGGGTGGATGACTTGAATATAAAGAAGGAAACTGTAAATAAATTAAGTGAACACAGAATAGTATACTTTTCAGATCTCTCAGAAAGGAAAGATTTTAAAACCAAGCAAGAATTGGAAAAAATAACAAAATGTAAAATAAATTATTTTGATTATATTAAATTAAAAATTTTTGTACAAACAAAAACAATGCAACCAAAATTGGAAGGAAAACAACAAACTGGGAAAAAATCTTTATAACAAAAAATTCTGACAGAGGTCTAATTACTCAAATATACAAGGAACTAAATCAATTGTATAAAAAATCAATCCATTCCCCCAATTGATAAATGGGCAAGGGACATGAATAAGCAATTTTCAGATGAAGAAATCAAAACTATCAATACACACAGGAGAAAGTATTCTAAATCTCTAATAATTAGAGAAATTCAAATCAGAACAACTCTGAGGTATCTCTAGAGGGGGAAAAGGGAGATAATATTAGGAAAATGGGAAAAAAGGCAAAATGGAATAAATTTATATTCAATAAAGAAGCACATAGAGTGAACAGGGGAGAAGATCAATACACTGGAAGGGTAAAGAGGTTGGAAGAACATTGTACACAGAGACCAATATACTCTGGTAAAATAGAATGTAATGGACTTCTGACCTAGCAGGAATGCAATGACCCAGGATGATTCTGAGGGACTTATGGAAAAGAACGCTACCCACATTCAGAGGAAGAACTATAGGAGAGGAAACACAGAAGAAAAACAACTGCTTGAACACATAGGTTGGGGTGGACATGATTGGGGATGTAGACTTGAAACAACAACACCAATGCAACCATCAATGTTATGGAAATAGGTCTTGATAAATGACACATGTTAAAACCAGTGGAAATGTGTATTCGGCTATTGAGGAGGGGGAGTTAAGGGAATGTGAAGGGGAAAGTCAGAACATGAATCAGGTAACCATGGAAAATTTTTCTAAAAAATTAAAAAATTAAAAAACCCCAAAAAATAATAATAAAGTAGACACACACAAAGAAAGCTGCCAGACTAAAAAAAAAATAAAATGCCAACTTTTGGGGGGACATACAAAGGCTGAATGCAAATTAAAGCAAAATTTAAAAAATGTTCTTTATATTTCTTGCTGTTTGTTTTATTTTAATCTTTTTTCATAGCAGAACTAATATGGAAACATATTTTTTATGAGTACTCATGTTTATCCTATGTCAAATTGTTTGTCATTTCAGTGTGAGGGAAGAGAATGGAGAGAAGGAATTTGGAATTCAAAACTTCAAAAATCAAATCTTAATTTTTACAAGTAATTGTGAAAAAGCAAATTTTGAGACATATAAATGAGAAAGAAGGAGAACAATGAGGAGGGGAAAGAAGATGAAGACTGTTGTTTTTAAAAATGATGAAGGCTGATATTAAAAAGGAAAATAATATTTTAATAAAAGCCATGTTGATAGAATAAATCAACCACTCACCTGTATGAAATCTGTTTAAATGCCACCTCCTCCATTTCCTTCCATACCTTCCCTACTCCTCTCTGTCCCCTGGGAGACCGCTCAGGTAGCCAAAGAAGAGCGTCTCAAGCCCGCACTCTGAATTTAAGCTGAGCTCTATGTTGGTTCCCGTTCTCTGACGTAATCATGTCAGAAACCTGAAATCCATTGGATCAATGGGAAATGTAGTCTGAAAGTTCCCCACATGTCCACAGGAAGTCTGTAAGATACTTTTAAATGGCACCTCCCTGAATTCCAAACACGCAAGACAATTATGACAATGACAAAAGCAAGAAGCATTTCCATAAAATATTTCAGATGGTAACAACAAAAGAATGAACGTAAAATATGTCTTAAAATCTGAATAGTGTAAGCGTGAAAAAGGGGTCTTATGGGTTCAATATATTAAAGGTGGTCACCAGAGGATTGAACTATTATTAATCCTCAATTAAGAATAATCTCAAGTCAAAATTGACTTTTATGGTGATTTATTTACAATTAGGAAGGTTGAAGGCAGGAAAATTGAGAGAGAAACTCTGGCCTGGACCAGAGGCCTGGACCAGGTAAGAATTTAGGGGCCCAGGAGAGAAACACAGAGGTTAATTAAACAAGGCTTCTAGCCACAAGGCCTTTTACAATTATAGAGGCAAGGGAGGCCTCCCTGAGGGTTGAGCCTCCAGAAATGCCAAGGGGGAATGAAAGAGAGTAAGCCTAACTTACCCATGTGACAATTCAAAGGTAAGCAGTCAGAGATCCCACCAGAGTCTCAGCATTCTAACACTCTTCCATGAACCAGAAGAAGTCCTCACCAGATGCTCTTTTCCACCTGAGACCTTTGCTGACTAAGGGCCTTCTCCTTTTAAAGAGGCCACTTATGTGTCACTTCCTGTTCCTCCCTCCTAATTTGCACATCCAATCACAATAGACGATTCTCATAGTACTGCCTAGGGGGCAGTCAGTTGACTTTAGCACACTTGGGTTATGGACTTCCCAGAATTAGAGGTATTCTCACCTTTTGTGATTAAATCTAAAGATTGGCAGTTTAGACTTTAATTATCACAATAGTAAATCTAAATATCTATGTAAGAGTAAGGTGGTTTATTAAATTCTTATTTCATCAATAAATCATAGTACTTAAGAGAAAAGACAGAGTAGATCATTCAGAAGTCCTCCTTTAGTGATGATTTCCTAATTTTTATTTTTATTTATTTATTTTAAACTCTTACCTTCCATCTTGGAGTCAATACTGTGTATTGGCTCTAAGGCAGAAGAGTGGTAATGGCTAGGCAGTGGGGGTTAAGTGACTTGCCCAGGGTCACACAACTGGGAAGGGTCTGAGGCCAGATTTGAACCTAGGACCTCCTGTCTCTAGGCCTAGCTTTCAATCCACTGAGCTACCAGCTGCCCCAATGACTTCCTAATTTTGCTTCAGTGTGTTAATAATCACAGACCAAATAAAAATCCAATCTGAATAATATTAGTCAGTTTTTCATGAGATATATGTCAATATATTGAAAAGAATTCTGGTTCCTGTCATTGTTTCACCTTTTAAATATTACTTGGTACGTATCTTTGTTATTCAATACATTTAGCTAAATTGGACACAAAAATGCCAATAATAATCATTTTTCCTCACAGGAGTGCTATGAGTCTTTCTTAGTTAATGTTTGTAAATTTTCAAGGCTGAGAAATTATGTTCCATGAACCTTAGTAGGTGATTCCATTAGAGGCCTGGGATAAGGGGAAGAGAAATTAAAGAAAAAACACATTATTATGAAGAGACAGTAAAAGATAGAAGCACATTTTTACTTTAAACTATATAGTGACATGAAGAGCAACTTATTCTCACAAACAAACACAATTTTTCTTTCTTTCTTTCTTTCTTTCTTTCTTTCTTTCTTTCTTTCTTTCTTCCTTTCTTTCTTTCTTCCTTCCTTCCTTCCTTCCTTCCTTCCTTCCTTCCCTCCTTCCTTCCTTCCTTCCTTTCTTTCTTTCTTTCTTTCGTTGTTTCTTTCTTTCTTTCTTTTTAAAAATCCTTAACTTCTGTGTCTGGGCTCCTAGGTGGAAGAGTGGTAAGGGTGGGCAATTGGGGTCAAGTGACTTTCTCAGGGTCATACAGCTGGGAAGTGTCTGAGGCCAGACTTGGAACTAGGACCTCCTGTCTCTAGGCCTGACTCTCAATCCACTGAGCTACCCAGCTGCCCCAACAACATAATTTCTTGACTGGAGTCATTACTGAAGTTGTCTTTGCAATTGTTAAATACTGACTAAAATGCAATGGAGAAATTTTATCAGTAGGGATTTCACACTGATTGGTATTCTTACAATTAAAATAATTAACTGAAATCTTTATGCACAAATGGAGCTATAAAAATCGTAAAACAGCAGGGATCAGAGTAGCATAGACTTCTGTCTTCTTTTAGTAACATTTGCTGACAACCATTATCTATGTTAGAACAAATGAAATTTATTTTAGACTGAAATGCTTAATAATTATTTCTAAAAAGCTGAATTAAAATATAACATTGTCCCAATGTAACAAATTTGACTTATTTATATTGTTATGAAAAATGTACTTATTTTTTCAGATTTGTAATTAGAGCCATGTGGAAAAATGTATCCTTCACAATTCTGTAGAAGCCCAAATGTTAATATTCTTGTCCTAACATTAAACATTGTTATCAAATTTATGAAAACATTTTAATCAAATTAAGACCTACCAAATTAAACATGGTAATGATGAGGAAATGGATGCAAGGGTTCATCATTCAAATCTTGAATCCACCACTTGCTTCCTATATAACTTAACGTGAATCACATAATATCCCAGTTCCTCAGAATTCTCATATGTAAAATAAAAGGGCTGGACTTGATGAACTATAAGGTACCTTCTATCTCTTAATCCATGATCTGTTAAAACAAATGACATGAAATTTAAAATGTTATTTTCTAGTTAATTTACTTTACTTTTAGAGTCTTGGAAGTCATTAATCCTTTGTTGTGAAGACTGTATTTCTATTCTAGGTAATAACATTTATGTGTGAGAGAATGGTTAATGAGGATAGAAGGCAAATAACTTTCAATTTGTTTTGCTATGGAAAGAGTGCCAAAAATGGGAATATAGAAGAGGCATTCACATTTCAGCTTGGCCACCTGCCACATATGTCACCTTGGAGAGATAATTTAATCTCTCTGGTATTCAAAATTCCTCATTTACATCATGAGTTGAATGGATAATATAATTTTTAAGGGCTTCAATTTCAAATTCATAGTCTTAAAATTCAAGCATCTTTCTCTACTTCTATGGTTCAATGAAGCAACATTTGATTAGTTCCTCATGATTAGTCATTATTTTATTCTTATTATTATCTACCTTGAAAAATATCTGGAACACTGTAGTTACTTTATAAATGCTTGCTGATTGAATAATTGATGTTAAAAGTTTAGAGTATGTGTTGACTACTGGTGAATTAGTTTTCCCTGCCCACTCATACAGTACTTGGTACCTGTACTGTGTGCAGTCTTTATGAATGAAGATGGCCAAAGACCAGGAGAAATTGAGCCTTGAAGGACCCACCTGCAATCAATAGCACAGATTTACAAGGCAACTATATTTCATTTAAATGCTTAAACCATGGACACTGAATAGAATAAACCCCACCAAGAATCAAAATCATGACCTTGTCCTTGTTATCACAGAGCTTTAACCAACAATTAAATATACCACAGATATTTGTGTATGATTAACATATATCTATAAGACATTTAAGTGTGTAATGACTTAAAAACCGAGGCAATGCTGCAATAGATGAGGTTTATGCAACTGGGTGAAAATTAAAATAGATTTTCAAGAAAAAAGTTGTCCAGTCTCAATAAGGAAGAAATAATGAAGATCTATGTTAGCAAGTAAGAGAGAGAAAAATTGTTCCTTTATTGTTAATTTAACACAATATTTTGAACTTGTCACTGTAGGTCTTTCCATCAACTAAGAGTTGTATTTAAAATTTGAAATAATAACATACCAATCTTTTTAAAAAGCCAATAAATAACAAAATTCTACTCTAACTTTAGTCCTAACAGCACTTGCCAACATAGCAAGTTTTATTGTCAAAGAGAAACTAACAAGAATTTCACTCTTTCCTCTCTAATGTCAAGATAATAAAACTTAGACCTGTAGAGAAAAACTCCCTATGTTTTAATGGCATAATCTCCTTTGCTTCATAGGAAGGACTAAATTCAAGACATTATAAAATAAAGAATATGTCTTTGCATCTCCTTTTTTTATACTTTTACTCCAAAAGCTATTGTGTTTTGAGTTTAAGGAACTAGATGTGAACATTATCTATGCTACTTACAACCCACTCTCACCTCAAAAAAGTTACTTAAAGTTCTCTAGGCTCAATTTCCTTATCTGACCCATATTGACTACATCTTGTATCCTAAATAAATTGGCAAATATGACAGGCACTGTTCTAAACACTTCATAATTATTGTCTCATTTGATCCTTATAACAACCCTGGAAATTAGGTTCTATTTTTTTTTCCATTTTACATATGAAAAAAATGAGGCACAGGGATTATCTGAATTGTCCATGCTTACATAACTAGAAAGGGTCTGGTTCTCGATTTGAACTCAGTCTTCCCTGATTCCAGGCCCAGTATGTTATCCACTGTGACATCTATCCACCAATTTTAAAGATCCTGAAAATCAAGATATCACATATCAGCAAAAAAGTATTCATTAAACAACTCTTTTTAAAATTTGAATATTTTCCCATAGTTACATATTTCATGTTCTTCCCCTTTACCTGAAACACCCCCCATTCCCCTATAGCTGAAAAACAATTCCACTGGGTTGCCCATGTATCATTGATTAAGACGTAATTCCATATTATTGATAGTTGGACTAGAGTTATCATTTAGTGTCTACCTCCCCAATAATATCCCCATCAGCCCATGTGTTCAAGCAGTTGTTTTTCTTCTGTGTTTTTACTCCCACAGTACTTCCTTTGAATATTGCTAGTTTTCTTTCTCATAAGTCCCTCGGCCTTACTCTTGATCCTTGCATTGCTGCTAATAGAGAAGACTGTTCTGTTTGATTGTATGACAGTGTATCAGTCTCTGTGTACAATGTTCTCCTGGATCTGCTCCTTTCACTCTGCATCAATTCCTGGAGGTCATTCCAGTTCATTATTCCTTTGAGCACAATAGAATTCCATCACCAACAGGTACCACAATTTGTTCAGCCATTCCCCAATCGAAGGACATTCCCTCATTTTCCAATGTTTTGCTACCATAAAGAGCATGGCTATAAATATTTTTATACATCTTTTCCCTTATTATCTCTTTAGGGTATTAAATCAAGCAGTGCTAAGGCTGGATCAAAAGGCAGATAGTCTTTTAAAGCCCTTTGGGCATAGTTCCAAATTACCATCCAGAATGGTTGGATCAATTCACAACTCTACCAGCGATGCATTAATATCCCAATTTTGCCACATCCTCTAAAACATTGCTCACTTTCTTTTGCTGTCATGTTAGCTAATCTGTTAGGTGTGAGGTGGTGCCTCAGAGTTGTTTTGATTTGCATTTCTCTAATTTTAAGAGATTTAGAACACTTTATCATATGCTTATTGATATTTTTGATTTCTTTATCTGAAAATTGCCTATTCATGTCCCTTGCCCATTTATCAATTGGGGAATGGTTTGGTTTTTTTGTAAAATTGATTTAGCTCCTTATATATTTGAGTAATTAGACCTTTGTCTGAGTTTTTTATTATAAAGATTTTTCCCCAATTTGTTGCTTCCCTTATAATTTTGGTAGCATTGGTTTTGTTTGTACAAAACCTTCTGTTTAATGTAAAAAAAGTATTTATTTTACATTTTGTAATTTTTTCTAACTCTTGTTTGGTTTTAAAATCTTTCCTTTCCCAGAGATCTGACAAGTATACTTTTCTGTGCTCAACTAATTTACTTATAGTTTCCTTCTTTATAATCAAGTCATTCACCCATCCTGATTTTATCTTGGTATAGAGTGTGAGATGTTAATCTAGACCCAATCTCTCCTATACTATTTTCAAATTTTCCCAGTAGTTTTTGTCAAATAGTGGGTTTTTGTCCCAGAAGCTGGGTTATTTGAGTTTATCATAGACTATCTTGCTATCTCTTCTAAGTCTATTCCACTGGTTCTCCCTTCTGTCTCTTCGCCAGTACCATATTGTTTTGCTGACAACTGCTTTATAGTACAGTTTTAAGATCTCGTACTGCTAGGTAAAGTAAAATAGTTTAACTGATATACAGAGTAAAGGAAAGGTAATAATGTCATAGAAGCTTTATAGAAAAATTGAAAACAGATTATGAGAGACTTTTAAAACCGTAAGGGTTAAATTAAGAAGTTTGTCAAAGTAATGAGTGTAGTTTCAACAGAAACTTTGCTTAATTTAAGAAAGAACTACTGTAATAAGGGGGTAATGTGGCTGATAACAGGGGAGCTGGTGGTACAAGTGAGTCACCTGGCCAGGGTGCCTATAACTACTGTACCTGATGGTTTGAGACTGCCAAGGATGTGTAGCCTGAGCTGTGATTCCCAGTCAGTCTTGCTGATATCTGTAGGCTCCTTTAAGGTGCATAGTGATAAGCCCCTCCCTGCTGGAGTGAAAGCAGTACTCAACAGGAAGTGAAGCTCACACACTTTCTGAAAAAAAATGGATGCTTGCCCAGTACTTCCTTTGGAGTCAAGTGGTTACTATTTTCCCTTCTCCTCAGCCCCTTAGCCCAGGATGGTGTTATAAATAACTATAGAAGCTCACATTTTCAGGCTAAGGGTTTATTTAAACACAGAAGGGAAAACTGAGGAAATAGGGTTTAGGGTCTGGAGAAGCTGTTGCTTAGGGTGACTCGCCAGTGTTGGCAATGGACTTAGAAGATAAGATCAGGCTGAGGGAACCAGCCCCTCAGCCAGAGATAATTTTCACTGCCCTGATATTATGTGATCTACCAGCTAGACAGATGAAGTTGATCAATTGGTTTAGGGGTGTCCCTTTTGCTAGGCTGACCTAATCTAATTTCCTGCCCACGTTCCTCCCTCAATCCCTCTTGGGTCCCAAGGGGAAATCAAGGGGTAGCTCAGTGTCTGGGTGAAGGTCAAGGAAATAAGAACCCCAGGTTGGTTCTTCAAGGGTATTTATAGTCCCAGATCAAACTGTCAGGTCTTGGGACTGGCACCTACTGGGCCAAAGTTCCATTCTTCTAACTGACAGGATTGCCTAGGGTAATTTTTCAAATGCAAGAGATCTTGCATGAATCCTGCATTACAGTACAGATAGAAAGATATAAAAGAGGAAAAAAGGTTATTAATCTTATACCCTATAAATATGCCTAAAATTCCTAACACTACCTAAAATTTCCTAAACAATCGCTAACTGTCTTCTAAGGACAATTTCTTCTGCCTCGCATGCCAGGTCTATATAACCTACTCTATCTATAAATTATTCACTTACTACCTAACTCCCTAAAATAATAGACAACCACCACTAACTCGGTCCTTCAATCAGTTTTCTATAGCAGCCCAACTGTCATCAGTCAACTGCCAGTAGTCCCTTGCCTCAGACACCAACCACCTGCTCTCTTGAGATCCCAAAAGCAAAAGAAACTCTTTCCTCAGTGCTTGATTCCTTTATCCCCTCACTGACCAACTGTCCCCCATAACTTTCTGTAAGAGGGAAAGCTACTTCCTCTCCTCAGTCCTAGTCTCCCTGGTAATGGAATCTTCAGCTCTGGCCCACTAACTCACTGAATCTGTCAGTTCTGATCTACTTAGAAACCCTGCTCTCTATCCTCTAAGGAGATGGAGGGAGAGGTTAAGAAAATCCCTTTATCAAAACAGAACACTGGAGGTTTTATTTGTTAATTCTAGTAGTAATAAGAAACCTCTACAGGTGACAGAGAAGAGTAGTCACACGATCATATACATATTTAAGGACAATTGTTTGGGCAGTAGTGTCTAAAAGCAAGATTATATTTAGAAATTATGTAATTGGGAAAATGCTGGATAAATTTAAAAAAAGACAAAGTAGGGGGCAGCTAAGTAGCTCAGTGGATTGAGAGCCAAGCCTAGAGATGGGAGGTCTTGGGTTCAAATCTGGTCTCAGACACTTTCTAGCTGTGTGACCCTTGGAAAGTCACTTTACCCCTTTGCCTAGCCCTTACTGCTCTTTTGCCTTGGAACCAATATATAGTATTGATTCTAAGACAGAAGGTTTTAAAAAATAGGACGAAGTATCTGTAAGTTATAGGCCAATAAACTTAACTTCAATTGCTTAGCACAAAACATATAACATAGATTAATTAGTTTTAATCTCTCATTTCCTATAAAGTGATGATGTCTCTATAATATTCTAAATACACATTCCAATTTATCTGAAATTCACAAATTTGAAAGAATATTAATGATAAAATATGATTATTTCTTTGAATAAATGTGCATTCATTAAAAATAACAAATATAATCTTTCTTCTCCATATTCATTGTTTATATACATATATATACATACTAATATCTATTTTTATAAACCAATAGAGTAATCTGTTGTATTAAAAATTAGGACATGAACATAATGTGTGCCCCACATGTGTGTCAAAGTTGTCCAGAAAAATATGCTTGAAAAAGGGAAAAGAAAAATGTAACTTTGCGGGGCAAAGTGTGCAACAAGTCTACTCTCATCAAGGAGCAAAGGAGGGGAAATATTTTTATGGTGAAATGTGTGACAGCAGGGAGGGGAAACCAGTGAGCTGTGGACTGTGAGGGGAGCAACAATACAGGTGAGAACATGACATGCCTGAATAGCTCCTGATATTTTTACACCATCTGCTCCTTCAGGTTCTCTGATCTTCTTTGAGGCACCAGAAAATGATTCAAAGTCAAGTAAGGTCACCTCTTTATTCAGCAAAGTCAGTAGAAATGAAAAGTTCTAAGGTATAGTTCATCTACTTACACAAAATATAGGGTCCATACTTTTAATGGATATTGACATATATAATATACTTTTTTTCTGTTATATAAAAGTTCAGATTATGATTTTTCAAATAAGCTAAGTTGATGAATTTTGTGTTCTTTCTTACATATTTATCTTTTGCTAAATTATGGGTTAATAAAAATCTGTAATAACCCTTAAGACTGACATTATTACCTCGGTACTTTGAAAGCGCTATTATAAGCAGAATACTTGCAGTTGAACAAAATGAGCTAAAATAATAATAAAATGGACCAGAAAAAGGTAAAATGGTACAATTTTCTAATATAAAAGAAGAATAAGTAGGAGAACTGAAACAGGGCAGGAGGGGTGTGAGAAGAGCTTATAGTACCAAAAGCCTGCTCTCATCAGATCTTGGTTAAAGAGATAACAATATATATCTCTAGAAGGGAAAAAGTCTTCTTAACATAAAGAAAAATAGGAAAGGAGGGGAATATGATAAAATAGGAACTAAAAGTCCCCTTAGGAGACTGAGGGATTAAGAGAAGGAAGGGTAGATTAAGAGAAATTAAGAGAAAGGGATAGGAAAATGGAAGGATACCTAGAAAGGAGTAAATAAATCAATAGAGGAGTAAGATGAGGGGATAAGGGAGGGACTCATAGCTCAAGATGAAGCAGGAAATTTTAGAATCAAGCTCATTTCAAGAAATAAGACACAATGGGGGGATAACAAAGGGAATTTTGGAAAGGTAAATTAAATAAGAAATAAAATAAAAGTGGGGAGGGACAAGAGAGGGATATTTAGAAGGGTGAGCCACTTTAGAGAGTGGGCCACCTTTTAGTAGGAGGGCAAAAAGAGAGGATAATGGAACATTTCTAAGAAGAGGTATGAATTGGAGAGGTAGTAGCCAGAATAAATCAATCACCTCAGTAGAGATACAAAAGAAAAGAGGGAAATGGGGACAAATAGTGATGAAGAGAAGAAGGAAATACACAAATATTTGAATTTGAATATGATGTGGGATGGATTCCCCATAAAATAAAAATGTATAGCAGAATGGATCCAAAATCAAAGTTCTTTACAAGAATGTTGTAAATATGTTCTTTACAAGAAATACAATTAAAAAGGATAGAAAAACATAGAGTAAAAATAAAGGGCTAGAACAGAATATACTAGTGACAGGGAACCTTTTTGGAAATTTGTAGGGACCCTGTGCCATGCTCCACCCATGCACCCAGACTTTGTGCCAGTATCAACCCCCCTGCACTGCATACCAACTATGTGTTATTATGCTCCCTAACTATGTACAGGGGCGTGGCTGACAAGAATACCAGTATGTGTAATTAGAGGAATACATTGTCATTCCCTTCCTGGAGCTGATAGAGTTCCCAGTGCAATTTCTACACAGTACATGAGTTATATTTAAATGGAAAAGTGTCAGTGAAGCAACCCTTATCAAAACACTTATACTGGTGGACTTGGGGATATTCAAAGTGAAGCCTGCCACTAGAACTGGAGTAGATGTGAATTTCCTGGAAACCTCAGACATTTGATAGAATTTTGAGGCAGGGAGAGGAAGGTCTAGAGGTAGGGGGTTTTCTTGGCTTTGAGAGACCCACTTTAGCTACTGCTAATTGAATTAGAGGATTATCAGCCCAGGTAGCTGGGTGCACATAGTTCAAAACTCAGGAGAAGATTGGCACCTGTTTTTTTTTGGGGGGGTCTGGGGGAGGAGGGGATAAAGGGCTTAATGTGAGAGATGTAAGTCCATGTATTCTGCCTTTCTAGTTTTAAAGCAGCAGGGGTGGACAAGATGGTACCATATGGACCCTCCCATTAAGTTGTTAGATGGTTCTATCCCTCTGGATCCCTCTGTGTGGGCTCTGTGTGTGATTTCTCTATCTTTTGAACAATTAGGGAAGATCTGATTAGGATATTTCCTTAGGGATTGGTGAATAGGGCTTAGCCCTAGATTTGCTCACAGGGTTATTTTAATTAGGGTCAGTACAATCAATTGCTCATCCAATCTTTGCTTACAAAAGGATTGTTACCTATTCACCTAGTAAGGGTCCACAAAGACTAAAATGATTGTGTACCTTTGTAGGGTGATACCTATCACCAGTCTAAGGGTAGTGGTCGCCTGAGCTACTCAGCTCCTGGAAGCCTGGGAGTCCATGCAGGAAATGTCCATGCCTAGGGCTGAGTAGAATATAGCTGCACTCAGCCCAGCTGTCTACAACAGTAGAAAAAGGCTAAGATGTCCCACCCCCTGCATTGGGCTGGGTCCAGCTTCTGAGTTGGCCAAGTCAGGAGCCTTAATAAGCCCATGGAGTGGTCTACTCATTCCATCCTTGGTTTGCATGTCATATGTTCACCATTATGGGAATATACTATTCCTTAATTGACACAAAGAAAATATGAGTAGCAATCATGACCTCTAATAATATTAAAGTTAAATATAATCAAAAGAGATAAATGGGTAAACTCTATTATGTTAAAAAGTACCCTAGACAATGAAGTAGTATCAGTATTATGTCAAATATATGTCAAATGTTATAGCAGCTAAAATTTTAAAGCAAAATCTATATTAATTATAGATGGAAACAGATAATAAAACAATAAGTATAGGACTTTTCCCTCTCAGAGCTACATAAATCTAGCCAAAATAAATAAGAAGTAAAAAAGATAAATAAAATCATAAATTAGTTAAATATGGTAGATATTTGTTGATAGATGAATAGAAACAGAAAGGAGTTACTTTCTCCTTAGTGGTATTATAAATATGAAAAATGATAAAGACTGCTATAAATATATAAATTAGTAATTTAATTAAAGCCATGTTGATAGATAAAGTTATTAGACCACGCGCTTGTAAGAATTCAAAACCTGCCGCCTAGCCATAATTGTCTCCTGTCTCCTTCTGAGTCTGCTGGCCAAGAGAGAGCTTCCCTCCTAACCCAGGAGATTATAAACTCTTCCCTGCGTTGACGTAGGCCTCCCCACACCCAAAGAACTGGAAATGGAAACCCGTTGGACCACGGGAAATGTAGTTTGATACATTTCCCAAATTTCACTTTTACAGTATGTGGAACTTGTACAAAAATTGGTCATATGTTAGGACCCAAAAACTATATAGTTAAATGTAAAAAAGCATAAATACTAAATGTATTTTTTCCCAAACACAATGCAACAAAAATTGTAAAATTAAGGGACCAAGAATTCAAAAAGAAAAAAAACAACTAATTGGATACTAAATAACTTAATTTTAAAGGATGAGTGTTTTAAAGAGCAAATGAAAGAAAAAATCTAGTTAAAGAGAATAAAAATAATGAGACAACAAACCAAAAACTATGGGATACAACAAAAACAATAATTAGAGGAAATTTTATTTCTATGAATGCTCTTGATAACAAAAACGAAGGAAAATATCAATAAATTGGCAATGCAACTAAAAAAAATGGAAAAAGAACACATTAAAAATCCCCAACTAAAAAAGTAATTAAAAATATGAAAATGAAAAGTGAGATCAATAAAATTGCATGTAAGAAAATAATTGAATAAATACATAAATCTAAGAAAGGATTTTATGAAAAAAATACATTAAAATACATAAACCATTGACTAGCATGATAAAAAGAAGAGAAAAAACAAAACCAAATCACTAGCATTAAAGATGAAGAGGGGGAAATATACCACCAATGACGTTGAAAGTAAAGCATTAGTAAAGCATTTATTAGGAGTTCTTTTGCCTAATTATTTGCAAACAAATTTAACAGTGCAAAAGAAATATATGACTACTTAACAAAAAATAAAATAAACTGCCTGAGTATGAGAGTAAGAAATAGCATATTTATATCTATATCTATCTATCTATATATCTATCTATATATCTATATCTATATCTATATCTATATCTATATCTATATCTATGTATAGGTATACCAATCTATGTATGCATGTATGTGTCTGTCTGTGTCTTTCTATCTGCCTATCTATCTATCTATCTATCTATCTATCTATCTATCTATCTGAAAAAGAAATTGAAGAATCAATAAATGAACTCCCCCCTCCCAAAATTATCAGGTCCAGCAGAATTTACAAGTGACTTCTATAAAACATTTAATGATCCAGTTATTAAATATTAAATAAATTGTTTGAAACATTAGATAAATGAAGAGTCTTACTGTACTCCTTTTATGAAACAAACATGGTGATGGTGCCTAAAACAGGAAGAGCAAAAAGAGAGGAAGAAAATTACAGACCTAGTTCATTAATAAAATGGATGTAAACATTTTTTTAAATAAAGCTCTAACTAGAAGACTACAAAAATATATTAAAAGAATATTATAACCATACAGCATTTATGTCAGGAATTCAGGGAAGTTTTAATATAAGGAGAACTATGAACTTAATTGATTGTGTAAATAAAAAGTAATAAAAATCTTATAATTACATTAATAGATTCAGACAAAATCTTTGACAAAATACAACACACATTAAAAACACTGGAAAGCATATATATATAAAAGATATTTTTCTTCAAATGATACAAAAAAATCTTCCTAAAATAATCAGAAAATATTATTTCTAATGAAAATAATTTAGAAACTTTCAGATTAACATCAGGAGTGAAAAAAGGATGTTCATTATCACCAGTATTATTTAACATAGTATTAGAAATGCTAACATTAGCAATGAAAAAAAAAAGAAATTGAAGAAATCTAAACAGGCAAATATGTCTTAAAATTATCTTTTTTTGCAGACAACCTGATGTTATATGTGGAAGATCCAAGAGATTCAACTAAATATTTATCTGCAACTATCAATAATTTCAGTTAACAGTATAAAAAAACTCACAGAAATCATCAGCATTTTCATATACTATAAAAAAAAAGTCTTGCAAGAAGAGATAGAGAGAAATATTCTGTTTAAAATAATCACAAATAGAATAAAATACTTGGAAGCATTCCTTTAAAAACAGAGGCATAAAGTACATAAACATATTTATAAAACACATTTTAAGCACATAAAGTAAGATCTAAATGATTTAAAAATATTAATTGGTTCATGAATGGAAAGAACCAATATAATTTAAATGAAAATCCTACCAAAACTAATCAATTTTTTCAATGCTATTCTAATTAAATTATAAAAAAAAATTGTTAAACAAGAAAAATAATAAAATCCATTTGACAGAACAAAAGATAAAAAAGCAAATGAAAAAAGTTAAAAAGGTAAAAGTAGGAAGTCTAGAAGTGATAGGTTTTATATTGTACTCTAAATTATTAATTATCCAACTTATATGGTACTTGCTAAGAAAGAGAAAAGAAGATCAATGCAACAAGTCAGACAACAGAGAACCATAAAAGATTATAGCAAAAGTATTTGACAAAACATAGGTCCAAGTTTTCAACAGAAGAAATCAATATTTGTTGAAAATTATTGGGACAACTTTAAGGTAGTTTGGCAGAAACTAGGTATAGACCAATACCTTACATCATATAATATCAAAATGCATACATATTCTAGACATAAAAGGAGATATCATAAGTAAATTAGATGAACAGGGAATATATTAACTATCAGATATACTGATAAAAATAATTTATGAGTGAACAAGAGATGGATAGCATTGTGAAATGTAAGATGGATAATTTTGAGTTCATTAAATTGAAAAGATTTACACAAACAAAACAAATGTTACTACAACGAGAATAAAGCAGATAATTGGGGGAAATTTATAAACAATCTCTTGGATTGGGATCTCATATCTTAAATATATGAAGAATGTTATCAAATATGTAAAATAGGAGACATCCTGCAATTAATAAATGAGGAAAAATATGAACAAAAGTTTTTCAGATAAAGAAATCAAAGCTCTATATACGTATATGAAAAAATGCTCTAAATCACTACTGATTAGAAAATGCAAACAAAAACAATTCTAAGATATCATCTCACATCCATCAGACTGATTAACATGACAAAAAGTTAAAAAAGACAGGTGTTGAAGGGGATGTGGAAAGATGGAGACACTAACAATTTGCAATTTTGACTATAGTTATAAAATTTTCTATACCTATAGATCCAGCAATATCATTTTGGGACTATTTCCCAAAGAGGGGAAGAAGAGAAAAAAGAAAAGAATGTAAAAGTTCCAAAATAGCTATAGTAGTTCTCTCTGTGATAGGAAAGGATTGGAAATTGAGGGGATACCCATCAATTGAAGAATGTCTAAAAAAATTGTGGTATGTGATTGAAATGGAATATCACTGCCCCATAAGAAATGTTGAGCAGTTTAATTAAAAAAAAGAAAAGAAGAAAAAGAAAACTTGGAAAGAATTACACAGGATAATTAAGAGTGAAATGAATAAAAGAAATAGAAAATGAAACCCAGCTACAAAATAAATATATGAAAAATAAATTGTGAATGATACCTGCAGAGAGTAAACTGACATGTGGAAACATGAAAATTTAATTTGCATCATCATGTCTATCTCCCCGATGATGCCTTTTGTTATAAAGGGATGGTGGGGAGAGTCTGGGACACTTGTGGATAAATTCTATTAATAAATAAAAATAATAGCCACAATCTGGAACTATGGACATATTTAATTATTAGGTAATGACTCAAATATGACTTCATATATTTCCTAGCTATGTGAACCAGGCAAGTCATTTAACTCCAATGTCCTTGCTCTTACTACTCTTTTTTTTTTAGCCCTTACCTCTCTTTTTTTAACTCTTTCTTTCTGTCTTAGAATCAATACTGTGTATTGGCTTTAATGCAGAAGAGTGGGCTAGCAATGGAGGTTAAATGACTTTCCCAGGGTCACACAGCTGGGAAGTATCTGAGGCCAGATTTGAACCCAACACCTCCTGTCTCTAGGCCTGGCTTTCAATCCACTGAGCCACCCAGCTGCCCCTCCTTACCACTTTTTTGCTTAACCAATTCTTATTTAAATTTGTAAGTTAGAAAGTAAGAACAAGTAAGAGAAAGAAAGAAAAAAGATAGAAACAAAGAAGAAGAGAGGAGAGAGGAGAGAGAGAGAGATGAGTCACGTTTATAAGATAACATTCCCCAAAGGATAAGAACAGGCAGTTTTCTGATGAGAGCTATCTAGAGTTATATGAAAAATGCACCAAATCTCTATTGATTAGCAAAATTTTAATCAAAATGACTTTGAGATATGCCTATTAAATTACCAAATTTGATAGAAAAGTAAAATAAAAAAAATTGGGGAGAGGTGGAAAATTTGGGACACTAAATTACCTAACTAAAAAAGGAAAATATTTTCTCTTGGGTGTTATGCAGTGAAAAGCATGCAAAATCTGGAGTCAGGAAGACCTGAGTTCAAAACTCAGATTGTTAAAAGATGAATAATTATGGACAAGTAACACAGCTTATTGTTGCCTCAATTTCTTCATACATAAAATGAGAATCATAATAGCATCTACTTCTCAGGATTCTTCTGAGATCAAATAAAATAATATTTATAAAGTATATAGTATACCAAAGCAGGTATTATAATAAATTGTAAGTAATTATATCACCATCATTATTGTTATTATAATTATTTTATTATGATGATCTTAAACATTGAAAGTTAGCTCAATGATAACTCTCGCTTATTCTCTCAATTGTTCCAATATTTTTTCCAACAAAATGTGTTGTGGATTTTCACAGAAAATCAAACAGGAGTCTCTTCTGCAATGCGGAAATCAATGATGTGTTCATTTCAAGCACTTTTTAGTTGTCCTTAAAAACATGGGACACAATTTCACAGATGAATTATGTTCTACAGAAAATTACATTCAGTATCACAATTGAATTAAAGCTAATTGGCCAAGAGTGCATTTGAAGTATGACAAAGGTTATACAATGATATTAATAAGAATGCTCAGCATTTAAATATATCCTCTTTGAAAAAGAACTCTCTAATTTTCTGTCTTGAAATATTTTTCTACTAGGTCTCCTATGGTACAGCCAGCAGTATTCCATTTTCCTTCCTAGGAACAAAATAACCTTTTATTTATTGTTAATGAATTGAGATAGAAAAGGTTAAACATGAGAATCAGATGATCAAATAGCATTAATACCATTTTTATTAATAAGGGCATTATCATTATCAATAAAACACTTTATATTCATTTATATAGCACTCTAAGGCTTTCAAAATACTTTAGATATTAATTTATCCTATCTACACAACAATGCCATGAGGTAAGTGACCTTCTTTTTTACATTATTCTATAAAGAAATTGAAGCAAAGATGGGAGACTTTTCTAGGGTCATGAAGCCACTAATATTTCAGGCAGATTTCTATTCAGTTCTTACTCCATCTAAGTCCTTTATTCTCTCAACTGTGCTACGTAAATTACTTTGCCATTTCAATATACTTACATATATATCTATAAATTAAGTATACGTATTATATTATGATAAATAATTATTTACCATTACGTCAGTATGTTTGTGGTTATATATTGTGTATAATAAATTATATTCAACAAAATTATAACATAAATATTGATATATAAGCATATAAAAGAACCATTAATAAAAGTTTATTAATTATACATTTACATATGGATATATTGATCTATATGTCTATACTTAAAATATGTGTATATGTGCATGCATAGACACAGAACCCAAATAGGCCAGTGTGAATTATTCATGTACAAAAATATTAATATATGTACCTAATGTATTATATATCTGTGGGTTATTTTTTGAATCAGCAGAAATATATGTGTATTGTGTACACAAAGAATATATTTTAAAATTTTCTCCATAGCGTCAAATAAATCATTTTATTATGATATCAATTACCATGTCCATCTATATTACTATTTTGAGTATTAACATTTCCTTAACTGTGGAGATCTCTTTATCATCTCTGAAAATCTGATGACAGTTTTGTTGATAAGGAAATAAGGACAGGACAAGGGAAATGTCTTTTACTTCATGCTTCCAGCTCTGGCTCCAGGAGCATGGAGTTTATTATATATATATTTCAAGACTCATTTCACACAAAAGACCCCCCCCCCGAAACTTTGCAGATGTGCAGAAGTTACAAATTATGTCACATCAAAACACAAAACATTGGCTACAGAATAGACCAAGGCCAAGGCTGAATTTTGACTAGTTTCTTATCAGAAAGCCAAGTTGGGGTGGATCTTGGCCTTAGCTATAACAGGCATCAGCATTCCTTGCTGTGTTAACAGTGTTAACCCTTTAAATTCAGGTTTGATAGGAACTTAAGGCTTTTCAGTAAGGCCATAATACTTTTCAAGAAGAAATCACAAGGATCAAAAAAGGGGTCAAAAGAGTAGTCTCAGATTTTTATCTATTTTCTTATTGGCTTCCCAACACTTAACCATTTCTGTATGAAATAGTAAACATACTTTTATTTGTTTTTTTCTTATATCTTAAACTTTTTCAATTATAGAAAATATATTCATGAATACCTGAAGGTTACAGAAAAAAGAGCAAGGTTTCATTATACATAAAATGAATAGAGACAACTCTAGCTGTCTATTTGTATTTTCTTCTAAATGTTTTCTTCTACCACTAAATTAATGTGATTTCCTAGAACATCTACTTAACATTTTAGATTGGTCTTCTATGAAGAATTTATAGACAGATGCTATCAAGAGATCTATGTTGTGAGGAGGATTACTTAGTTATTTTTAAGGAGTCCTAACAGGAAGGATTGGAGAATTCCAAATGGATTGGGGAAGCAGGAAGTGGGCCTCTCTCTCTGGGACAGACTCCATGGTGGTTGGGACAAGCTGTAACTGTCCTTGGGAGAACTCAGAGGAAGTGGAGTTGTACCCTGATTCCCTGGGATCTTGGAGAGTGGTGAAGGTTGAAAAAGCAGAAGACATCAATCCTGCAAGTCAACTCTGAGTAGGGAAGTGGCCTGTGATCTGGTGGACAGTTTGCAGACATCTCACCCTACCTGGTTACTTTGGATCATCGGCTGTGGAGGAGTTGGTTCCTGGTATCCTGATAACATCTCTGAAACATTTGTGAGACCCTGAATTCAAGCCTCTTCCTCAAATCCTTAGCCAAGCTTTCAAAACCTGGCAGAAGCTGGGTTGGCTAAGGATATTACCCCTTTTGACTCCAGTCCTGGGTAGTCATAGTTTCACCTTACCCCCTTTCCTATCCCCTCATATTATAATTAAACTGTTTCCTTGTGAGTTTTCTAGTACTTCAGAGTCCTCATTGTGTGTATGTAATACTCTGAAGTTATTCTAGGCTTGGTGGGGCAGAGTGACAGTTAATCAGGCTTAACTGCCAATTCTGTCAACAGTCATTCCCCTTATAGTTAAACCTGGTTACCTGGCTTGTAAAGTCTTACCCATTGGCCCTTCCTGTCTCCTATCCACCCCCCTGAGCCCACAAATAATATTTAAGTGAACACCCCTGATTTTCCCTATAATATCTATGAGAAGCAATCATTGTTGATGAATTTTGGGATCTGCAACATTGGTGTATATTTAATGAAATCATCTTATATTTAGTTAAGTATAGGTATTTTATGAGACATTAGTGATGGAAATATGGATGGGGAAACTGTGCTTTAAAAGAAAAGAAAAAAACAATTGTTAAGATGGTTTACACCTCTTTCTCTATACTTTATCATGTTGTGAAGATAGGATTAACTCTCCCCTGTTGGTTTTTAGCTAATCAAATCAAGAATTCAAAGTACCCCTACTTATCTTTAAGAGAGTTCATGAGTCAATTACTAGAGCAAGCTCATACCTGCAAAGGATACTACACCCAGGGCCATGCTAGGCAAATTGAAAGACTGCCATTGGTTCTTGTAAAGAAGGGGGAATGACAGGAAGTGACAGGAAGTCACATAAGGAACAAAAAAAATAGAAACTAGCATGGTCTAAAGGCATTCCTTTCCTGGCTTCTGGAGAAATTTATTCCAGAGATTCCTTCATTCCTGGCATTTGGAGTGATGAGCTGAGATTCCTGCCTTGGCTTTGGTGGAGGCTGTATTGGTGAAACTCTGGCTGAAGACACCATTAGGACCTTTGGCTTGGTATTATCTGGAAATCCACATGGAGACTGGACTTGGGAGGCCCTTCTGGGGCTGAGCTGGATACCAGGGTAGCACTGAGAGTGGTAGGCTAGACAATCCTCTACCTTCTTGTTACATTTTTCTACTTTCGCTTTTTACATCTCTTTGTAAACAAAGTTGCTAAAAGTCATTTTGGCTTAAACTGTGGTATTTTAAATTCGGTGACCACAATATTACTTCATAATTTTCATATTTAGTTAAAAACTATAAATTTAACTCTTAGAATGTATACAAATATGTGCATTAATTACATATTTACATGTGTACACATATATGTACATGCTTGTGCATGTGTGTATTATATATACATATAGAATAAAGAGAAATCTTTTAAAAACATTTATTTATTTATTTAGGATATTTTCCCATGGATACATGATTCATGATTCATCCTACCTCTCTTCCCTCTCCCCTTCCAGAGCTGACAAGCAATTCCACTGAGTTATACATGTATCTTTCTTCAAAACCTGTTTACATATTATTATATTTGCAATAGACTTATCTTTTAACACCAATACCTCAATCATATCCCCATTGAAATACATGATCAATCATGTTTTTCTTCTGCATTTCTTCTCCCACAGATCTTTCTCTGGATGTGGATAGCATTCTTTCTCATAAGTTCCTCTGGATTGTACTAGATCATTGCATTGCTACTAGTAGAATATTGTGCCATAAATGTATCAGCCTCTCTGTACAATGGTCTCCTGGTTCTGTTCCTTTCCCTCCACATCAATTTTTGGAGGTCTTTACAATTCACATAAAAATTATCCAGTTCATTATTCCTTTCAGCACAATAGTAGTCCAATGCCATTAGATATCACAATTCGTTCAGCCATTTCCAATCAATGGACACCCTCTCATTTTCAAAAATTTTTGCCACCACAAGGAGCACACCAACAAATATTTTTATACAAGTCTTTTTTTTCCTCATTATTTCTTCAGGTTACGAACCCAGCAGTGGCATGACTGGATCAAAGAGAAGGCAATCTTTTAAAGGCCGTTGGGCATAATACCAAATTGCCCTCCAGAATGGCTGCATTAATTCACAACTCCATCAGCAGTGTAGTAGTGTCCATATTTTGGCACATCCCCTCCAACATTTATTATTTTCCTTTGCTACCATATTGGCCAATCTGCTAGGTATAAATTGATACCTCAGAGTTGTTTTTATTTGCATTTCTCTAATCAGGAAAGATTTAGAGCACTTTTTCATGTGATTATTGATAGTTTTGATTTCATCAAAGAGCTGCCTATTCATATCAAACTTGACCATTTGTCAATTGAGGAATCAAAGTCAGATTATTAAAAAGGTAGAAACATTGAAAAATTTAAACATTTTTGAAAAACTATCAGCCAACTTAAATACAATAAGTTCTCATTAATCATCCCTAACAATATAGCAAATCCTGAATACTATGGACATATAGAAAACAAAATGACACAGGCTTAGGTTTTAGGATTAAGTTCAAGGAAATCCTTTTTGTTCCTCCTTGGTAGTGACTCAGTTTGATCACCTCCATTTGTATTTAAGAAGACAATTGATTTTTATTAATCATGGAAAATAAAGGAACTAAATTGAAGCATAAGGAAGGGGTTGTTAAGAAGATGCCTTAGCACAGAGCCATCTAGATAAATACTTTGCTCATTTTAGAGAAACGGAACTCAGAAATTATTTGGAGTCAATAGATCTCTCATTAAATTAATTCTGGGCAAGAAACAATTCATTCTACAAAAAGACAGTTTTAAAAGTCTCTGTACTAGAAGATGAATGAGCCAAAGTTTCATTATGAATGTAAAAAAAAATCCAAAGCTACTAGTAATAGAAAGAACATGTTAGAAAATTAAAATGTTTAAGAGATTAGTTGATTAACCCAAGAGAAGGGGAAAAATTAGTAAAAGTTCTAATACATTGAACATATACAATGAAGAAAAACAATACTAAATTCATAGTAAAAATAAGTTTGAGGTTTCCACAAAGGTCTTGGAATCACAGAATAATTATAAAGAGGAATACAACTTAAAAGCTATGAAAATTAAATATATTCTAATATCAAAATTCTCAAGACAGAGATAATTAAATCATACTACAAAATAGAAAACATATAAAACAGTAGAACATTTATAAAAAAAGATCAGAAAAATAAATCAATGAATTTGGAACTGAAATAGACTGAAATATATGAAAATTAATGCAGAATAGCAAAAGACAAATACTTGCAAAGAACACAGAATCAAAGTGATTGGCTTTGAAGAAAGATTGCAAAGAAACAACCTAATTAATGATCAAAGGACTCCCTCAAGATATAAAAAATAAAAGCTGAATATCATATCACATTATAGGACGTGATATAAACAAACTTTCAAGATTACTTATAGAAACATAATTTCTATTGCTTGAACACACAGGTTGATAACAGAGAAAAGCCCTGTTTTTGAAATGATAAAGCTTCTATCATAATTTCAAGACTGAATAATTAACTACAAAAAATTAGGAAAAAAGAGCTCATTTATGAAAGAACAATGATTCAAATACCTTGGAATTATTCTGCAGCCAAAAAATAAAAGAGCATAGTATACTCCAAAAATTACAGTTGTTAAACAAATCATGAAAAACTGAAATTAATCATCAATAAAAAGATAGATTAATATTAAGCAGAAGCATGTGAATGATTCTAGACAAAAAGACAGAGAATTAAACAGAAATGAGAAAATAAGGTGAGTTAATATTCATTGAAATATGTCTTTTGGTTCCTGTGGATGGACAAATGTATTTTGTGGAATTAAAAACTCTGAGAATCACTCAAGCAAGGATAATGGAGTCAAGAGCTAGAGATGTCCTATGAGTTGAACAGGGAACAAATAATAATTTGTTGACTTTTGAACAATAGTGAGGCAGTATGGGCACATAGGACAAAAACTGTTAAAAATTAATATTAGGATGGTAGGATTAAATCGATCTCATCAAAGAAAGTGGAAATGAAAAGATTCTATTAAAATAATCCCGCGAAGAGACCGTCATGAGACTAGTATCAGACATGGTTTTCAAAATAGGTTTTGTGGAGAACAAATAGGCACAAGAATATATCACAATCCCTAAATAAGGTGTGTCCTTCCTAGAAATGTATCTCAGGCTTAAGAGAAATGTTGAATGGGGCCCAAGGAACAGATAACATCCAAAATAATTTACCCATAAAGCTAAAATAAACAACTTGAATTTAGGTACACTCAAATCGATAATTGTGGTAAAGTTAAATATAATCTTGGGCCTTTTGATTTGCATTATAAAGTAACTAAACATTATGAAACACGGATACCTTTATGAATTGGCCTAAGAAATAAACAAAAATAAGTGAATGAAAATAAAAGGAATTTGAAAGAAGGGTAAGAAATATACAATGATGTGTAATTGAGATAGAATGATTTACATTTGACACTACAATATTTGCCTTTTATGACATAATAGGGGAATGGAAGTTAGTTTAACAGGATAATTCAGATGAAGACATTTTCCATGTTTTCAATAGCTATTTAAAAGTGATGTTCTTATTAGGTATTAAGGAAGTTATTAATATAAATAGCAAAGTTCATAGGGAGTATATGGAATGATAGGAGGAAAGAACACCTTGATAATTGAGAAATGTGATAGAAGGAGATTGCAAAATAAATGTGTGTCAAATGATTTGAATATTTTTGAATATTCAATATAATATTTTTGAAATACATAGAAACAATTTAAAGGTATATGTAAAATTATTTTCCTTAATTAAATTCAGCTTAGAATTTTATTGACCACTTTACTTATGTTGTACTTTGTAGATAAAGGGTAAAAATATCTATATGTATATATCAATTACTGCTCCCCAAATGCAGTTTATTTTTTTAATTAATATGATTTATTGCCAGATATCTCAACATCTCTCTTCCCTGTCCTCATGATAGATGGCATCATCTAGAAAACAAATATTTAGGTAGAAAGAGATAGGTAGAGATAGATTATGTATTTTGCTTCTATTTTTCACTTCATTCAATAAAAATGAATATTCACTAGTTATTCTTCAAATATTGTTTGTAATTGTAAATAATGTTCTCTAGGTTGTATTCTTTTCATTTTCCATTATCTCATGTAGTTCTTTCTATTTTTAAAATTTTATCTACTCATTGACTGACAAGCAATTCAATCTGGGTTAAACCTATATTATCATGCAAAACATATTTTCATATTATTGATTTTTTAAGTGAATATTTTCATATTCATTTCTACTCCAACAGTTCTTTCTCTGGAGGTGGATCTGCTCATTATTTCCTACAGGAAAGTAGTATTCCATCACAATTATGTGCCACAATTTGTTTAGCCATTCCCCAATTGATTAACTAATACCCTATTCTTGCTTATTTTTTAGTTATTTTACACCATAAAGAGAGCTGTTATAAGTATTTTGGCATATATGTACTGTTTTCTTTTTCCCCTGATCTCCTTGGGAAACAAACAGGTCTAAGGGTATACATAATTTTTATTTTAATTATATATATATATATATATTTATATATATACATATACACACACACATTTATTTATTTGTTGGTTTGTTTATTTATTTATTTTAAGCCCTTAACTTCTATGTATTGGCTCCTAGGCTGAAGAGTGGTAATGGTGGGCAATGGGGGTCAAGTGACTTGCCCAGGGTCACACGCCTGGGAAGTATCTGAGGCCAGATTTGAACCCAACACCTCCTGTCTCTAGGCCTGGCTCTCAATCTACTGAGCTACCCAGCTGCCCCCATATACATAATTTTTAAATTCACTAGATGTAATTACAGATTGCTCTCTAAAATGGTTGTATCAGTTAATAGCTCCAACAATAGTGTATTAATATCCCATTTCCCCCCATATTTCCTACATTTGTCATTTTTCCCTTTTGCCATTTTAATCAAAGGTGGGTGTGAGAATTTTTCTCTTTTTTATGTTAAGTTGTTGGGTTACCAAGACCTCTGCTTGATAATGAGTTCTCATTTTTATTTAGGGTAATCTTTTTTTTCCCGAATTAGCCTAGTATGATTGCCAAGAATATTGGAAAGAAATAAAAATCTGTTGGGAAACAATTTTTTTTTTCTCAAAATTTTAGGATTCAGATTTTCTCTCTGCCTCCCATTAACTCCTTTCCCTTAGGTGCTAAATAATCTGATATAAATTATACCAGTACTTTCATGAAGTATATATTTCCATATTGTCATGTTATGATGGAGAACATCTCACAAATATAATAAAAATCTCATGAGGGAAATAAAATAGAAGATGACATGCTTTGAGCTTCCTTCAAACTCCAACAGCTCCTTTTCTGGGTGTGGATAATATTTTTATCATGATTATTTTAGAGACTTACATTGTTGTCTTTCACATTTAGCCATCATATATATATATATATACATATATATTTTTTTTCTGGTCCTACTCATTTCATTTTGCATTTGTTCATATAGTTTCATAGTTGTTTTTTTCTGGACTCAATTTGTTTGTTTTTTCTTAAGACTCAATAATATTCTGTTAAAACTACATACCACCACTTGGTCATCTATTCCCCAAGTGATGGAAAACCCCTCTATTTCCAATTCACAATTTTGAAACAAGTTGCTAAAATATTTTGACACAGATATATTCTTTTCTCTTATGTCTAATCTCTTTAGGATAATAGTGGTATGTTTGTGTCAAAGGAGATATGTGGTTTTGTGACCCTTAGAGCCTGGTTCCATATTTTCACAATATTTGTATCAGTTCACAATTACTGCAACAATTTGTTAGTATACATTTTTTTTTCATATCCCTCCCAACATTTATCATTTTCCTTTTTGTTCAGGTTAGACAATCTGAGAAGTGTGAGGTGGTATCTCAGAGTCGTTTTAATTATTATTTTTCTAATGAATCGTGGTTTGGAGCAATTTTTTTTCATATGACTTTGAGTTATAATTTTTTCCATTGAGAATTGTGTGATAATATCCTTTAATCATATTTCAATTTGGGATGCTTTTTATTCTTATAAATTTGACCCATTTCTCTCTGTATTTGAGAAACTAGTTTTTTTCTCAAAGATACTTGCTATATATTTTCCTGAGATTTGTTGTTTCTTTTCTAATCTTGGTTGCATTTGTTTAAAAAAGTTTTTATTTTAATGTAATCAAAGCCATCCATTTCATCTTTCATAATGTTCTTTATTTGTTATTTGATCATAAAGTCTTGTCTTATCCCTAAATCTGACAGGTAAATTTTTCCATGGTTCCATAATTTGTTTATGGTATAAAATGTTATTCCTGTATCATGTATCCATTTTTACTTCATCCTGGTGTATGATTTGAGATCTTGTTCCATGCTTAGTATCTGTCATGATGCTTTCCAGCCTTCCCAGGAGTTTTTTTTTTTTTTTTTTTTTTTTTTGTCAAATAACGAGTTATTTCCCCCAAAGAAAGGATCTTTGGATTTATTGAACCTTAAGTTGCTAAGGACATTGACTACCATTGCCTAATATTTTCCATTGATTCACCACTTTATTTCTTAAACCATTATCAGATTATACTCATTATTACTGCTTTATAGTATAGTTTGATATCTGATGTTTTCTTTTCATTAATTCCTTTGATATGCTTGGCTTTTTTTCTTCCAGATGAACTATGTTGTTATTTTTTTATATGAAATAACTTTTGGTAGTTTGATTTGTATGGCACTGAATAGGTAAATTAATGTATGTTAAATTGTTATTTTCTCTATATTGGCTCAGCATATCCATGAACAATTAATGTTTTTCCCAGTTGTTCATATCTTACTTTATTTGTGTAAAGAATGTTTCCAAATTGTGTTCATATTCAGAAGAAGAAGATTTGCTTGATCACATGGTTTGATGGGGATATGATTGGGGATGTAGACTCTAAATGATCACTCTATTGCAAATATTAATAATATGGAAATAGGTCTGGATCAATGATACATGTAAAACCCAGTGGAATTGCTCATTAGATATGGGAAGGGGGAAGGAAAGAACATGGATCATGTAACCATGGAAAAATATTGTAAATCAATTAATTAATTAATTATATTTTAAAAAGGAAAACAAAAAGGAATTGTGCTCATATAGTAGCTGTGTTTGTTTGGGTAGGTGTACCCGGAGATGTTTTGTAATGTATAGAGTTATTATGAATGAAATTTCCTTTTCTGTCTCCTGCTGTTTGACTTTGTGGGTTGTAAATAGAAATGCTGATCATATATATGTTGGTTTATTTTTTATCATGTGATCTTGTTTAAATTATTAACTATTGCTATTAATTTTTGGCAGATTTTCTTGGTACACAATCATATCATCATATACACTTATTTCTTCATTCCCTATTTTAATTCCTTCAATTTCTTTTTCATTCAACTTTTGTTGACATAGCTAGCATTTCTAATACAAAATTAAGTAAAAGTCTTGGTAATGGGAATTTTGTTTCATCCTTCATATTACTGGGAAGGGTTTTAGGTTATCTTTGTTATAGACCAGGGGTCAGCAACGTATGGTTCTCAAGTCATATCTGGCTCCACCTCCCAACCAGCCAGTCCAGGCAGAGCCCCAGGATGTGCCCCAGGGGGCTCTTCAGCCCCCGCCCCATATTCCAGAGCCTTCCACCTCCTCCTTCAGAAGGCATTTATGGCTTTCATGGCCAAAAAGGTTACCGACCGTTGTTATAGACAATGCTTGCTGATGGTTTTAGATAGATACCATTTTTCACTTTAAGAAAGGTTAATTTTTTTTCCAATTTTTAAATAAGGAATGGAAGTTATATTTTGTCAAATGCTTTTTCTCTATCTATTGAAATAATCATATTGTTTCTATATGTTATGTTATTGATGTGGTCAGTTATGCTGATGATTTTCTGAACAATCTCTGCATTCTAATGTAAAACTCATATGATCATGGTGTTGATTCTTATATCATGATATAATGTAATATCTCTGCTAGTATTTTGTTTAACATTCATATATTGATGTTTATTAAAGAAATTAGTTTATATTTTTATTTCTCTGTTTCAGTTTCATTTAAGGTATCATCACCATATCTGTGTCATTAAAAAGAGTTTGGAAGGATTACATTGGGAGAAAAGAGAAGAGAGTAAGAATGGGAAAAAAATTTCTAATATACAAGGGAAGAGTTTTTTAAAGAGAAGGAGATAACTGGGGATGGTTGGCAGTGCATAAGTAACACTTTCATGGAAATAAGCTCAGAGGAAGAAACACATATATGTGTATATAACCATGTACTTGTATCTGTATATATGTTTGCATCTATATGTGTATATATGTAAACATGTGTATATATGGGTATTTATGTGTGTATATATAGATATCAACATGCAGATTAAGGGAAATGATGGTTATAGAAGTAAAATAGACTTTTAAGGAGAAGTAGGATAAAAAGAGAGATGAAAAGAAATCAAAGAAAACAAGATGGAGGGAAATGAACACTTAAAAATTGTGACTTTGACTATGAAAGAGATAAGTTCAGGAATAAAATGGAAGTAGATAGCATAATAGATTAGAAACCAAAGTCCAAAAATATGTTTACAAGATATACACTTGAAAAAGAAAAGCATATACAGAGATAAAATAAAGGGCTTCACTAGAATCCAATATGCTTCAAATGATGTAAAAAAAAAGGAAGAAGGATAGTAATCATGATCTCATGCAAAGCAAAATATAAAGAGGCTTCATTAAAAGGGATAAAATCAAATAAACATTTTGCAAAAAAAAATACCATAAGCATTAAGGTAATATTTTAAAATCACAGTATTTCTCTAATAATGTCCCCATTTCTCAAATATATGAAGATTTGAATCATTTTTATTTAAAAAAGAGCATTTTTCAATTAATACTTGATCAAAAGCTATGAGTAGGCACTTTAAGAAGAAGAAATCAAAGCAATCAATAGTCATATAAAAATACTCTAAATCACTATGATTAGAGAAAGGTAAATAAGAACAACTTTGAGGTAGCACCTTACAACTATCTGAAATGGCTGATGCTTAAGAGTATGAGGAAATGCCAATACACTGATGAATTCTTGATGTGGTTGTGAACTGATCCCACAATTCTGCAGAACAATTAGGAATTAGGTTCAAATAATGCACATAAAAGAGTGCATAACATTTGATCCAGAAATAGCACTACTATCTCTGAATACCAAAGTGATAATAGAAAGATAACCTGTAAGTACAAAATAGTTCTATTAATTTTTGTGGTAGTGAAAAGAATTGAAAATTGGGGGAAGACTCATCAATTGAAGAATAACTGAACAAATTGTGGCCTATAATTTTAATATGTTATACATATATAATTATATAATTGATATTTCCATTTTCATGATGCTATGAAAGAAGGCACATGCTTTCACTAGAGAAAAATACATGGATGACATAAAATGTAGAATTGTGAGTTTCAATTTGCATTCACACTCATTTCCTACTATGGTAGTCAATAACTTGTATGTGTGTGTGATGAGATTCTTGAAGTAGTCCTAGAGTCTTGTTTTATTTATAATAGTTGTCATTCATAACTGATCCTCATACATTACTGTTATTACCATACAGAATATTATTCTTTTTTTTGCACTTTGCTTTGCATCAGTACATTGAAGTGTTTCCAGGTTTTTTGGGATCATCTTGATTGTTATTTCTTATGGCATATTAATATTCTAATACAAACATATACTATAATCTGTTCAGTTTTTTTCCTAACTGATGGACTTTACTTCAGTTTTCAGTTCTTTGTCACAACAAAAAGAACTGCTATACATTTTTTATACTCTTAAGTTCTTTTCCTCTATATTTAATCTCTTTGGTGTTCAGACCTTGTAGTGGTTGTCCTGGGTCACTGAGTATGCACACTTTATGATGATATCAGTTTGCAGCTCTACCAAGGGTATATTAGTGTTCTCATTTTTCCACATCCCCTCCATCATTTATAATTTTCCTTTTATTTTATGTTAGCCAGAATAATGGGTGTGGTGGTATGCGATTTTGATGAGTGCTAGTCAGCCATAATAAATGAGCAGGGGGATGATTTCAGAAAAAAAAAACATATAAGGATTTACATGATGCAAAGTGAATTGAGAAGAAGTCACGTTTAATTTTAGATATAAATGATGGTTAAATAAGTGCTCAATAGAGGGTAATTTGGAACTATGCACAAAGGACTTTAAAAGATTTCTTACCCTTTGACCCAACCATACCACAGTAGGGTTTGTACTCCAAATGGATAATAAAGAAAAAGACTTATACAAAAATATTTATAACATTGTTCTTTGTGGTGGCAAAAAAATTCAAAAATGAGGAAGTATCCATCAAATTGGGGAATGGATGAATAAATTATGGTATCTGATGGTGATAGAATATTATTGTGCTGAAAGGAAAAATGAACTAGAAGAATTCCATGTAAACTGGAAAGACATCCAAGAATTGATGGAGAGTAAAAGGAGCAGAACCAGGAGAACATTGTACACAGAGAGTGAGAGTGATACATTATGGCACAATCAAATGTAATTGACGTTTCTGCTAGCAGCAATACAATGACCCAGGACAATCCAGAGGAACTTATGAGAAAGAACATCATCCAAAATATAAAGGTGAAAATTAATGATTGGACAATAATTTTATGAAATTATGTGGTCTCCAATATTTATTATATCTCTAGTCAAATTCATTTACAATATAGGGAGGAAACAATAAGGTAGAGAAATGTGAAGTGGATAGAAAAGTTATCTATCCTATCTTACTCCAAGAAGTGATTAATTAGCTCTCAACAAAGAAGGCTGGTAGTGAGTAATCACTAGGCCACCTCCAAGATGGAGGCTAGGTTCTCCAGAAACTAGAAAAGGAGTCATTCTTTCACTCACCCCATGAAGTAGTCCAGGAGTCAGAGTCCAAGTTGAAGTAGAGCTCCAAGCCCATGATCCAAGCCACAGTCTCCAGCTAAGCTCCCTTGAAGACTCTTTCTAGTCAGAAAACTATCTCCACAAGACTGATCAAAGCTGCAGAATTCATGGCTTTTTATGGTGATTTCTTGTCCCTTCCCCTCTTCACAAGGGCCAATCACAGTTTCCAAATTGTCTTACACTGTCTAGGGGGCAGTGTTTGTGGGAAGCAGTTCTCACCTTCTTCAGGGGTTAATATTCATCAAAAGGGTTCACAGATTCCTGGCTGATTAAGTTTCTGAGGGTGTAAACTCTGATTTTAGGACTCACAAGTTTGGGACTAATTAAAAGGGTGGAGATCTCTAAGTAGATGACTTGCGAACTCAAAATAGACAAAGGGAATAAAGTATGCCCTTTCACAAGTGTAAACTCAGAGAGAACAAAGAATTCCTTTTTACAATCCCCATTGTGATTAGTTGGGAGACTAGTGTCCCCAATGAATTATTTTACATAATCAGAAATTACAATAGTTAGAGATAAGAGGAAAATGAAAGAGATAGGAAGAGAGAGCAAACCAATGTTTGCTAGGTGCATTGACAATAAGCCAATTAGGAGGCAATCCCCTTTGACATAAAAGTTTACATTCAAAATACTTGTGTTCAACCCCCCAAAGTTCAATCAGTTATACTCCAATGTTTATGCTGGATCTCCTGATGTTATGGAGTTTTCTTCAGGCATCTTCATGGCATCTTTCTTCAAACGATTTGTTTTCTTAATTCAAAGAGTTATTGAAGCTCCTTTTCCTGAAAAATCTTCTCAGACAATTTTAAATTTCAGATTTTATGGCAATTATACAAGCCCTCCTCAGATCCCGCTGAGGAGGGTATTGATGAACATTCAGATCAATTTGGGATACACGGTTGAGTTATGCGATATAATCAATAAGTTTCAATAGAAGCTGCTTTCTTCACATGTGAGCAATGAATCCAAGAGTCCTTTTCTCCAATTATTATAGCTGTTGGAGTGGTTAACAGAACTTGAAATTGACCTTCCCAGGAAGGCTGAGTTCTCCAGTATGCTGGAAGTTCTTTATGTGTACCTTGTCTCCTGGTTTTAGGTCATAAAGTAAAAAGTCTATAGGTCCTGCTTGTACTACAGCTCTGGATTCATGGAGTTCACTCATTTTGTCCTGCAATTCTTTTATATATGTAGCAATAGAAGTATCTCTCCCAAATAATGATGTATATGCAGGAGAAAAGGGTTTAGCTTGTACAGGAGGGTGTCCACAAACATCTCAGATAGTTAGATATGTATATCTCCTCTAGGCCTGCTTCAGAGATAAAACAAAGCTAGAGGGAGAGCTTCAGGCCATTTTAGGTATGTTTCAGTACAAAGTTTACCAATCATAGTTTTGAGTTCTCTGTTCATTCTTTCAACTTGGCCTGAGTTCTGAGTATGATATGGCACATAATATTTAGGAGTTATTCATAAACAGGAATAAATACACTAACAGGCCAAAGTGAGGAATAGTCTCTTTTTAGAGTACCTTGGCAACAAAACCCTCTGTGGCTTGGGCAGTAGGAAATGCTTCCTGGCCATCTGGTCAGTTGATCCACTATGACTAGATAAAATTTATAATGTCTAGCTTTGGGCATTGTAATAAAATTTATTTGCAGGTTTTCAAAATGTGTGTAAGCCAGAAGGCACCCACCAAATGCTTTGGTAAAAAAGATGTGTTGTTTATATGCTTGGCAGGTGGGGCAGACTTTACACAGTTTAGAGGCTATGATGATTATACCAGGGACTATGCATACTCTTTTTTTTAATAATTTTTTAGAAAAGTTATCATGGTTACATGATTCATGTTCTCACTTTCCCCTTCACCCCTGACCTGCTCCCCCCTTCCCATAGATGATGTGCATTTTCATTGGTTTTAACATGGGTCATAGATCAAGACTTAATTCGAAATTGTTGATAGTTGCATTGGTGTGGTAGTTTTGAATCTATATCTCCAGTCATGTCCACCTCAACCCATGTGTTCAAGCAGTTGCTTTCCCTCTGTGTTTCCTGTCCTGTAGTTCTTCCTCTGAATGTGGGTAGCATTATTTTCCATAAGTGCTGCAGAATTGTTGTGGATCATTGCATTGCTACTAGTACAGACATTCATTACATTCTATTTTATCACTGTGTATTGGTCTATGTGTACAATATTCTTCTGGCTCTTCTTTCACTCTGCAACAATTCCTGGAGGTCTTTCCAGTTCACATGGAATTCCTCCTGTTTATTATTACTTTGAGCACAATAATATTCCATTACTAGCACATACCACAATTTGTTCAGCCATTCCCCAATAGAAGGGCATACCCTCATTTTCCAGTTTTTTGCCACCACAAAAATCGAGGCTATAAATATTTTCTTACAAGTCTGGTTATCTATGATCTCTTTGGAGTGCACACCCAACAATGGTATGGCTGGATCAAAGGGCAGGCAGTATTTTATAGCCCTTTGAGCATAATTCCAAATTGCCATCCAAAATGGTTGGATCAGTTTACAACTCCACCAGCAATGCATTAATGTCCCAATTTGGCCACATCCCCTCCAAAATTAATTACTCTCCCCTAATATCATTTTAGCCAATCTGCTAGGTGTGAGGTGGTACCTCAATGTTGTTTTGATCTGCATTTCTCTAATTATAAGAGATTTAGAGCCCTTTACCATGTGCTTATTGATAGTTTTGATTTCTTTATCTGAAAATCAGCTATTCATTTCCCTTGGCCATTCATTGATTGGGGAATGACTTGATTTTTTACTCAATTGATTTAACTCCTTGTATATTTGAGTAATTAGACCCCTTTCAGAGTTTTTTGTTATAAAGATTTTTCCCAATTGGTTGTTTCCCTTCTTATGTTGGTTGCATTGTTTTTGTTTGTACAAAAGCTTTTTAATTTAGAATAATCAACCATCCCATTCACATTCAGAGTTATAATTATCAGTTGTGTATTCCCCAACATTTTAATACCCTCTCTTAGTTCTACCACTTCTTCTTAGGCTATTTCCTTTTAAACCAGTGATTTGTTTTAAACCAGTAACACTTGTCCCCTCCCTTGATTTACTACCCTTTCTAACCCCTCCTTTGTTATTCCCCTCTTTTTATTTTTAAGGCATAATGAATTCCCTCTTCCTTCTCCTCCCCTCCCTTTTTTGACCTCCCCACTCCTCTGATCCCTTTGGTTTATCAATTCTGACTTTCTCAGTAGGATTAGATAGAGTTCTATATCTTAGTGGATATAGTTACTCTTCCCTCTCAAGGTTAATTACACCAAGAGGAAGGTTAAAAATTACCTCTTATTGCTCTATTCCTCTCTTTCTTATAATAGTATTCATTCCCTCCCCTTCCCATGCCCCTTTGTGTTTAATACAATATCCTATTTTTCTTATTCATTCAAGTTTCTCTTGGTGTCCTCTACTATTCACCCAGCTCTTTCCCACCCACCCCCTTATTATCTTAGACCATTTAGTACTCCAACCTCTCCCTGCTAATAATTCTTCTAATTACTATAATAGTGGATACTATAATTGTGAATAGAGTTCACTTCAGAGAATTACATTTAACATTTCTCCATATAGGAATACAAATAATTAGATCTTATTGAAGTCCTTAAAGAGGCAAATTTAAAAATAAGAGTATTCTTTCTTTCCTCTCTGTTTCTTATTTACCTTTTCATGTTTCTCTTGATTTTTGTGGTTGGATATTGAACTTTCGATTTAGTTGTGCTCTTTTCTGTGCAAATACTTGGAAATCTTCTATCTTGTTGAATGCCCAAACTTTCTCCTGGAAGTATATGGTCAGTTTTGATGGGAAGGTAATCCTTGATTGTAGACCCAGTTCTCTTGCCTTTCCAAATATCATATTCTAAGCCTATAGTGTGGAGGCTCCCAGATCCTGTGTCATCCTGATTGGTGCTCCATGATACCTGAAATGTCTCTTTCTGGATTCTTGTAAAATTTTTGTTTTACTTGGAAGCTCTGGAATTTGGCTATTATATTCCTGGGGGATGTCTTTTCGGGGTTTAGAGTAGAGGGCGATCTATGGATCCTTTCAATGTCTATATTGCCCTCTTGTTGAAGAACTTCAGGGCAATTTTGCTGAACAATTTCCTTTAGTATGGAGTCCAAATTTCTATTAATTTCTGCTTTTTCAGGAAGACCAATGATTCTCAAATTTTCTCTTCTAGACCTGTTTTCTTGATCTGTCAATTTCTCAGTGAGATATTTCATGTTTCCTTCCATTTTATCAGCCTTTTGACTTTCCTTTATTTGTTCTTGTTGTCTTGAGAGATCATTGGCTTCTACTTTCCCAATTCTTGGCTTTAGAGACTGGTTTTCTGCTATATTCTTTTGATTTTCCTTTTTGATTTGGTCTATCCTGTTTTCCAGCTATTTGATTTTGGTCACCAATTTGCTTATTAATTCTTTTGATTTGGGAGCATCTTTTTCTAATTGCCCAATTCTAGCCTAGCCTTTAGAGACTACTGTTTGCTATAATCTTTTGGTTTTCCTTTTGAATCTGTTCTGTTTTGTTCTTCAAAGCTTCCAGCTGGTCATTTCTAGTCTTCAATTTGCTCATCAATTCATTTGATTTCTGAGCCTGTTAAGATTAAAAATAATAAAGACTGGTATAATAAGAGAAATTAGTAGTTTAATTAAAGCCATGGTTTTGCTGGTAAAATATATATGACCTCCCCTGACTGTCTTTTAAATTTACTGCTGGAGTCCATCTTGTCCCTCTGGCACACCAGCCAGCCACTCAGCAAAACCAAGAGACCTCCTCTAGGCCCTCCTCTGAATTTAAGCTGCCCCCTGCTTTGGGACCTTTGACATCCCTATGCCCTAAGACCAGAAACCCATTGGAATCATGGGTAATGTAGTCTCAGAGCCCCCACATGTCCATAGGGAATCTGCTAGACACTTCCAAATAGCACTTCCCTGAATTCAAAACAAACAACCCTCACTTTCTAATTGTGAAATTCTGCCTTTTAAATTGCTATTTTCTTGTGAGATCCTTTCCATCTTTCTCATAATCTCAGATTTGAACTCTTCAAGACCTTGTAACCAGTTTTCATTTTTTTGGGAAGGTTTGGATATGATTACTTGTTTTTTCTCATCTGCTGTTTGCTCTGTTGTCTAGATTTTTTCTGTGTAAAAGTTGTCGAGTGTTAAAGATGTCTTCTTGATCCTTCTCTTCTGGGGTTCTTGTCTCTGGCTTGCCATTGTTAGCCCAGCGCCCACTCAGATTTATCATCATGCCCAGGGTCTGTCTGTGAGCTTTGGGCTCCTAAGGTCTCAAGTCTAGTTGTTCTCAGGGTCAAGCCTCCTAGTGGTCCCCTTGCTTGTTCCTCTGCCTAAAGCTCCTTTAAGAGTCTCAGGGTGCTGATTCCACCGTCATGCACCCATCTGTACTAGGTCCCCACCCAAGGTCCAAACCTGCCCTCAGGATCTGTGTCTCTTGCTGCAAATAAGCCTTCTTTCAGGGTTTGTGTAAAAAGTCCATGCATTCCTTAGCCTGTTGGGGTCTTAAGTTTTGCTGCTCTCAGAAATAGGCCCTGGTGGTCCCAGGTAGCCATCAAGGACTTAATGGATACCTCAAACTTGGTCTAGCTCTTGTGCACTGGTTTTGGCCCCGTAGGTGGTTTGGGGGAGGGCAAGAGGGGGTTACTGAACTCGTGTTTTAGTAGAGCTATTTCAGCCCCTTATAGCATGGAAATGCCCCAATCCCATGTACCTTCAATGCTGCACCCTGTTGTGGGGTCCCTTCATTCATCTGGATTTGTTTTTATGTCCCCTTGAGGAGTCCTATATGTTTCAGTTAGGAGAGGTTAAGCATTTGCTATTTACTCTGCCACCACCTTAACCCAGAACCAATTTTCTCTAATTCTTGCTTTGCTTTAAAATCTTTCTTTTCTGAGAGATCTGACAAGTATACTATTCTGTGTTAAATGATTTATACTTTCCATGTTTATATTCAGGTCATTCACTTCTGAATTTATCTTGGTGTAGGGTGTGAGATATTGGCCTAAACCTAATCTCTCCCATATTGTTTCCCAATTTTCCCAACAGTGTTTGTCAAATACTGCATTTTGGTACCAAATGTTGGGCACTTTGGGTTTATCATCCACTGTCTTTCTGATGTCACTTACCCCAAGTCTATTCCACTGATCCTCCCTTCTGTCTCTTAGCCAGTACCATATTGTTTTGATGACCGCTGCTTTATAGTACAGTTTAATATCTGGTACTGCTAGGCTCCCTTCCTTCACATTTTTTTCATTATTTCCCTTGATATTCTTGATCTTTTGTTCTTCCAAATGAACGTAGTTATAGTTTTTTTCTAATTCAGTAAAAAAAGTTTTTTGGTAGTTTGATAGGTATGGCACTAAATAAATAAATTAATTTGTGTAGAATGGTCATTTTTATTATGTTAGCTCATCCTACCCATGAGCAATCAATGCTTTTCCAATTGTTTAGATCTAATTTTAATTGTTTGGAAAATGTTTTGTAGTTTTGTTGGTATAATTCCTGTGTTTGTTTTGGTAGATATATTCCTAAGTATTTTATGTTGTCTAAGGTGATTTTAAATGAAATTTCTCTTTCTACCTCTTGCTGCCGTGATGTGTAGGAAATATATAGGAATGCTGATGATTTATGTGCATTTATTTTGTATCCTGTAACTTTGCTAATGCTGTTGCTAATGCTAATGTTGTTGATTATTTCTACGAGCTTTTTAGTTGATTCTCTAGCATTTTTTAAGTATACCATCATATCATCTGCAAAGAGTGATAACTTAGTCTCCTCATTGCCTATTTTAATGCTTTCAATTTCTTTTTATTCTCTAATTGCTACTACTAGTGTTTCTAGTACAATGTTAAATAATAGAGCTGATGATGGGCATCCTTGTTTCACACCTGATCTTTCTGGGAAGGCTTCTAATTTATTCCCACTGCATATGATGCTTGTTGATGATTTTAGATACATACTGTTTATTATTTTTAGGAAAGGTCCTTCTATTCTCATACTTTCCAGGGGTTTCAATAGGAATGGGTGCTATACATTGTCAAAGGATTTTTCAGCATCTATTGAGATAATCATGTGATTTTTGTTTGTTAGCTTGTTTATATGGTCAATTATATGGATGGTTTTCCTAATGTTGAACCATCCTTGCATTCCTGGTATAAATCCCACCTGATCATGGTGGATAATCCTCTTGATCACTTGCTGGGATTTTTGCTAGTATTCTTTTTAAGATTTTTACATCTATGTTCATTAGGGAGATTGGTCTATAGTTTTTTTTTCTTTGTTTTTCATCTACCTGGCTTTGGAATCAGTACTATATTTGTGTCATAAAAAGAATTTGGTATGACTCCTTCTTTGCCTTTTATATAAAATAATTTGTATAGTATTGGGATTAGTTGTTCTTTGAATGTTTGATAGAATTCACTTGTGAATCCATCAGACCCTTGTGATTTTTTCTTAGGGAGTTCTTTGATGATTTGTTCAATTTCTTTTTTTGATATGGTATTATTTAGGTATTCTATTTCTTCTGCTGTTAATCTAGGCTATTTTTATTTTTATAAATATCCATATCACTTAGATTGCTATACTTATTGCTATATAATTGGCCAAAATATTTTTTAATAATTGCTTTAATTTCCTCTTCATTAGAGGTGAAGTCTCCCTTTTCATCTTTGATACTGTTAATTTGGTTTACTTCTTTCCTTTTTTTATTAGATTGACGAGTATTTTGTCTATTTTATCTGTTTTTTTTTTCAAAATACCAGCTTCTAGTCTTATTTATTAATTCAATAGTTCTTTTACTTTCAATTTTGCTAATTTCTCCCTTGAGTTTTGGTATTTCTAATTTAGTTTTCATCTGGGGATTTTTAATTTCCTTGCTTTCTAGTTTTTTAAGTTGCACGCCCAATTCATTAATCTCTGCCCTCCCTAATTTGTTAATATCTGCCCTCACTGATATAAATTTCCCCGAGTACTGCCTTAGCTTCATCTCACAGAGTTTGGTAGGATGTCTCATCATTGTTGTTCTCTTCAATGAAATTGTTGATTGTTTCTATGATTTCTTCTTTAGCTGACTGGTTTTGGAGAATCATATTATTTAATTTCCAATTAGTTTTTAATTTGCCTGTCCGGGTGCCCTTACTAATTATTATTTTTATTGCATTATGACCTGAGAAGGTTACATTTATTATTTCTGCTCTTTTGCATTTGTTTACAATGTTTCTATGCCCTATTATACACATACTCTTTTAACAGGGTCTAAAATACCTTGCTTGCCAAAGTGACAATTTTTATGCATGGGTTGGCATATTTGGTGATAAAAACTCTAGTTAGCAGGGGTTTTCCTTCAGATAACAACCATACTCCATTAATCTGTTTAGCCTTAAATTTTTGCTTCCATTCATCCACTTAATTTTTCTTATAGGAACGTGATAAATCTGATTCATTATTTGTTGTTAAAGTTAAAATTAATTCAGGTCCTTCTATGGCTACTAGTTTTGCAGCAGTATCTTCTTGGTTATTTCACTTAGAGACAGGGTCATTTCCACTTGTATGTGCAGAGCAATGAACTATAGCTAGGGCTTTGTGTAGTTGGAGAGTAGAAAGAACTTCATTAATAATTTCTGCATTTACTATAATTTTTTCCAGCTCAGGTTAAAATTTCCTCTCTGAAGCCATACCATACCCACAGCATAACAAATTCCAAATCCAAATCCATATCTATAGTCTGTGTAAAGTGTTGCCTTTTTGTCTCTGGTAATTATACAGGCATGTTTTAAAGCTATAATTTCTATACCTTGAGCAGTTATATTTGAGGGCAAAGAAGCTGGCCATACAGTGGTAAATTCTGTCACTACTGCAGCTCGAGGGTAACATATGCCATCCCTCATGAAAGAAGGATCATCAATGAACAATACTATATCTGGATTGTCTAAAGGAGTGTCTAAGAGATTTTCACAAGGCCTTTCAGTCATGGACACTAAAGTTTCAGTTATGTAACAGTTATACTGAAACTAGCAAATTGGGAAGCAAGATGGTAAGGTTAAGAGTTGTACAACATTTTAAAGTGATATTTTTATAGCTCAATAAAGTTATTCCATATCTTGTGAGTCTGATCCAAGAATACTTGTGTTCTATGTCTGAGAAACAATGCTTCTATTTTGTGTTAGCACATACCAAGTTGGTCTTAGTTAATAATAAAACTATGGCACCTAAGCCTCTAAGGCATGGTGGTGCTCCTGAAACTATTGGATCTAGCTGGTCTGAATAATAAGCAACTGCATGCTGAATGGGTTCCAAAGTTTGGGTTAAAACATGTGAAGTCACCCATTTTTGTTCATGCATGTATAAAGTGAATGGCTTATTATAATCTGGAATACCTAGAGCAGGGGTAGACAAGGTAGCCTATTTTAAATCTGACAAATCTGACAGGTATTCTGATTCTAATCTAAGCGGTTCAGTGTCTGAATCATTTGTTAGTGCTAAAAGGGCTTTAGTGATTTCACAATAGTAAGGGATCCATCATTTTTTTAATAACTTCAATGTGCTTAGGAGAAATAGAACAGGAACCAGCAGTTAAAATTAACCCTAAATATTCTACCTTTTGGAGACACCATTGAACCTTTGCCTCTTGGACCGTGTGGCCTCTCATGTAATTCTAACAGAAGATGTTTGCTATCTTCTTGGCATGCTACTGCACTTGGTGAAGCTAAAAGCAATTCATCCACATATTTAATTAAACAACTATGTTTAAACTGAATATTTTCTTTATCTTAGGCCAACCTTTTGTGCAAACAAGGTAGTACTTTCCACATACCCTTGTGGTAATCACACCAGGTCCAATAAGATCGTTATAGATAAAAGCAAATATGTTTCTGGAATCTTCATGAATTGATATCAAGAAAAATGCTCAGCACAAATCCACTACAGTAAAGCATATGGCTATGTTGGGAATAGAGGAAATTATTGTGTTTCGGTTTGCAACCACAGGATGTCATTTTATGACATGATTATGTATAGCTCTATGAGAATTCTCTTTTACAAGATCCAGGGAAAGAACAATGAGAACAGAAATGCAGAAGAAAAAATATGATTGATCTCATAGTTTAATATGGATATGATTAGGGTTTTGATATTAAAAGATCACTTTACTACAAACATGAATTATATGGAAATAGGCTTTGACCAATGATCATGAATCATGTAGCCAGGGAAAAATGTTCTAAATTTTAAAAAGGAAAAAAAATAATGAATCACAAAAAAAACACAAATAAGAGCTCAACAAGACAATTACATTTTAACATTAGTAAAACAATACATGTAAACAAGTCTCCTTTAGGAGAAATATAAATTGTTACCAGGATTACACAGATAATTTTCTGTATTCAGAGAGGATAGTATCTTAATTTTGTTCTCACATGTGATGTTGTTGTGATGTCAAATGCTATTATTCTGAAATATGTTCATTATTTTTAAATTTCCTCTCCTTTTTTTTTACATAAAATGTTTAAGGTGATACTTGGGAGGTTTTATTTTGAAAATACTTATATTTTCATATGCATCCAAATGCAGAGATATAGAGGTAATTCTGATTAATCTTATCTATTGTAAAGATTAAAAATGATAAAGGCTGATATTATGAGAGAAAATAATATTTTAATTGCCATGGCCATATTGGTAAAATATATATGACCACGCCTGACTATACTTAAAAATGCTGCCCGTCTGTATCTCCACCCATCTTTCTAGTCTCTCATACCAGAGAGCCCACTCAGCTAGCCAAAGAAGCTGTCTCCAGCCCACCCTCCGAATTTAAACTGCACTATACATTGGTTACCCTTGTCTCACGTTTAACCATAAACCCTTTGGATCACGAGGAATGTAGTCTTAAAGTCCCCCACATGTCCACAGGAAGTTTGTCAAACACTACATATCTTGAGGCTCAATATTTCCAAATAGAACCCCAAGTGATTTTAACTAACACATTACACCCCTGAGATCTGGTGCAAAAGACTGGTCTTTTTCGGTGGATCTTAAACCAAAAGAAAAGAGGATAAAAGCTAGCCGCATTGACAAAAAGCCAATTTGGGGGCAGTCCCCTATTGGCATAAGAGTATACATTCAAATGGGAGATAAGTCTCCCCAATGGATCATGAAAACATAATTAAATTAAAGTTTATATTAATTCAGAGATAAAAGGGAAGTAAAAGGGAGAAAGAACAAAAGCAATGTTTGGTGCATTGACAAAAGCCATTTAGGGGGCAGTCCCCTTTTCTGGCATAAAGTGTTCATTCAAAATAAATGCATTCCACTCATTCAACCCTCATAGTTCAAATCAACTGCACCCCAAACTTCAAATTTGGATCTTCATGATCCAGTGAAGGCTCTTCAGGCATCTTCATGGTGTGGGGAGATGGCACAATCCTTATCCTGAAATTACTCTCAAAGAATTTAAACTTTACATAATAGATTATAAAACACACAATTTCTTCTGAGAATTACACATTACCCCCTTGAGATTACTCCTAAAGGAGTAAAAATTAACTTGTATCATAGATTATAATTCAGACATTATGATTATAAAAACTTAACACCACAACCTGAGGAATATTTTAAATAACACATTTCTCAGCTAAGGATGTATGGCTGTGTTGCATTGTTGTATGGAATCAATTGGCAAAAGAAATAAAAAATAAAATAAAAAGAATAATAGGACCTTGAATCAACATCCAATTAAAGTGATTTAAGCAGTTTGCAAATACCTATTCAGGGCCAGAACTACAGTAAATTGTCATTCTCTCTCTATATAAGAGAAATAAGGGGAATGTCTCTCTCTGGTTTGATTTTCCCTGCATGTTCTCAGGGAATGAGCCAATAATAGCCAATCTTAGGTGCTTTACTAGGAATCTAAGTTAAAGGGGACCCTCATCCTCTAAAATGTTAGAAAAGACAGAGACTACAAAACTCAAACCCCAGTTTCAAGCCCTTCAGTATTGGCATAGAACTTCTGCAATTCATGATCTGTATGGCCTTTTGCCTGGGCAGATTCACAGTCAGTCTCCATGGCCTAGTGACTCTTCTGTTCCCTTCTCCTGGAAAGAGACAGAGAGGCATTAAATCACAGTTCCATGATAATTACCAATAATTGGCAGGTTACCATAGTCTCAGGATTTTCAAGTATGCAAAAGTATAGCAAATATATATTTGCATTAAGTTTATATCACTGTAAAATAAAAAAAAGGTTAAATGATGATTATATGTGTACTTCCAGTACAAGATGAGAAAAAAAGGAAAAAAAAAACCTAATTAAAAAATTTAAAGGGAAAGACAGAAAGGAAATTAAAATTTCTGGGAAAAAATACAATGCTTTCAAGGAAAAAATAAAAAAATGGGAAAAAACAAAAATTGCATTGCACATATAAAAAAGAAAAATAAAGGAATGTTTTAAAAATCAAAAGATAATATAGCTTGGAACTAGTGAAGGGTTTTACAAAAATAGCAGATTCACAATGCACATTCAAATACAGTACCATAATTTCTAATAACACATTCTAAAACAATAAACAACTCATTATTATAGTCACTTGCTATGATGTAAAAAAAATCATATACTTGTTATAAATTCAAAGAAAATCTGTTACTGCCTCCATAGCAAAATCTGATATTAAAAAACTTTCTGGTCTAAATTATCCTCAGGAATTCTAGATCCTTCTGATAAAAGCAGGCTAAAGCATAGAGACTAACATCACCATACAGGAGCTCTCCTGGCTTCCTGTTTTAAAAAATAAGACAACAATTCTTCACAATAAATATATAAAAGCTTATCCTTTAAGACAAAAATTCCTTAAAATCAATAAAACCTTAAACCTCATCATTTATAGAGAAGGGACTAGGATCTAAAGTAAAATTTAAAAGACCTCTCACAAAGTTACAATTTAAATCTCAAGGCATCAAAACGTCCAAGGTTGTACACAATTACCAAGACAGATATGTGTTCCTTTAAATCCAGTATACATAAGGCAATTTACAACTTTAAAATGTGTAAGATGTTCATAAACAGTACAGTGTTTAATCCAACCCCAATTAGGTCTACCAATGAAGAATAGCCACTCCCGAAAAAATGTGATGAGTATGCCATCTGCTGTATGCCTTCATTCAACTCATTCATAAAACTATTATGCTAAGTAATATGAAGTCAAAATGAAATTGCATTCTTATTCTAAGAAAATTAGAAAAACTGAGAGAAGGTAAATGAAATTTGTGAGGAGAAAATGAGGAGTATAGAAAAGAAATTACATCATTATTAAAGTGAACGGAATGAATATCCCACAAAGGTGAGAAGAATATTCCCAATAACCAGGATTTTTTAAAAAAATATCCTTCACCATATTTGTTTCATTCTGGGTTACCTTTCTTCTGGACTTTGTGTATTCTGGAGGAAGACTAGGTTATAGCTCTTTTTTTTTTCCTTTGTTGAATGGGGGAAGGTAATTACCTTAGTTCAATTACTTTATCCATGACCCAGAATGTAATTCCATACTCTATCTGAAACCTTTACATAATTCCCTTAATTCTAGTGTCTATCTTCTTTTGATTTTATGTAATTTGTTATGTTCACATAGTAAAAATATATAAAAATATGAGATTACATGCACACTGTAATAGGTATAGGCTTTAAAAGTATAAAGGCAGATTTTTGCAAGCATATTAGGGAAAGCCTTGGCTGGAAGTCATGGACATTCTGAATGGAATGCAAGGGGAGAGAGGAGAGACTTAAGCAACAGACATTGCTGTTTAGTGAGGGGTTTGGAGCAGAAGTGCAATCAGCAGTCCTTATTTGACCTGGAATCTTGGAGATTGGTGAAGTTTGTAAAGGCTGAAGACATCATCCTGCAAGTCAACTCTGAGTAGGAAAGAAGCCTGTGTTCTGGTGGAGAGTTTGCAGGCATATTTCCCTACCTGGCTACTTTTGGATCATCGGCTGTGGAGGAGTTGGTTCCTGGTATCCTGAAGACATCTCTGGTTCGGTTGTGAGAACCCAAATCCAAGCCCTCTTCCTCAGGTCCTTAGCCAAGCTGTCAAACCTAGCAGAAGCTAGGTTGGCTAAGGAACTTACCCCTTTGACTCCAGTCCTGGGCAATTAGACGTAGTTTCACCTTACCCCCTCTCCTATCCTCTCAAAAACAATTAAACTGTTTCACTGTGTGTTTTCTTCATACCTTAAAGTTCCCATAGTGTGTGAATTTATTATATTCTGAGTTTATCCCTTGTCTAGGTGGAGCAGGGTGACAGTTAAGGCCTAACTGTCATTTCTGTCAACAGTCATTTCCATTAACAGCTAAACCCAATTTCCCTAACTTGTTAAGTTCCCACCTATTGTCCATTCCTGTCTCCTACTCACCCTTCTGAACCCACATATAATATTTAAGTTAACTCCCCTGGTTTGCCCTTAAGAACACACATATTTGTGTATTTTTTGCAAGTATTATCATTTCTTTGGAATCATAGCTCCTTTAGTACGGATAATGTCTTGCATTTCTTTTCACATCTTAAAGAACATTAGCAATGTACTTGATAAATTATAAGAAAACACTGAATTTTTCAAATCTTAATCCACTCATTTTATCAGAAGGTAAAACTTTATTTTTTTTGGCTAAGGATTAGGAATATTATTTCTATTGAAGTATAGATAATATAAATAATACTACTTCTGAAGGCAGAGTTCCTAGATTCAAATCGCACTTTGGATATTGTTACCTAAGTGGCTTTTGGAGACTGTCTCTAGATCAAAGTATGCTTATATAGAAAAAAATTAGGGGTTTTGAATTAATGAACTCTGACATCTTATTTGATCTAATTCTATAGTACAGATTCTATTTGAATCTCATAATCTTATTTTCTTGCAACTAATTGCTCCCCTTTATCAATGGATCTTTTTATAAAGGATTTTTTTGGAGGGATAACTAAATGTTATACTGGGAGACCAGTGATGATAGAGTTTAGAAACCTTGAATTTGAATCCTGCCTCAGGTATTCTGTAGTTATCTGATCTTGTGCAGATCATTTAACTCAATGTGTCCTAGTTTCCTCATTAGCAAAATAAGGGAGTTAATTGCCATAGTCTTATAAGGTATAAATTTTTAAATCTATAATCACTTTTAGGATCTATGACCACTTTATATATGTCCTTAATAACTTCTCCTCCTATCCTTCATTACCATACTCCATAATCTTCTCCCTTCTATAAAATCTTACATCTCTCACATTCCATGAGCTTCTCATTGCTCATACAGATTTATTTTTCCCTGTTTATTAGATGGATTCCTTAATTCATACTAAAATATATATTTAGATCTCACCTATCCTAAGAAAAATGAAACAAAATTTCCTTCCTTATTCTGATATTTTTATTCAACTTCATTTTTTTTAAATTATAATAACAAATCTCCAAATAAGTTTTTGAAGTTATACAATACAAATTGTTGTCCTCCCTTCTTCCCTTCCTCCCAGAGTTGGCAAGAAATTAAATCCATATTACCATTCTAAACATATTTCCATATTATTCATTTTTGTGAGTGAATAATCTTATAATATCAAAACCCTAAATCATATGCCTTCATCTGCATTCCTATTCAAACAGTTCTTTTGCTAGAGGTGGATAGCATTCTCATTCTTTTTCACAAGTCCCTCAGAATTCTCCTGGATTATTGTATTGCTATTAGCAATGTTCTTAATATATAAATAACTGTGGCTAAAATAAGAAATCCTGTGGGTAAATAACTCTTAGGTGGTTTGGGTAAGGTGAGGAATGGGGAAAGTGGAGTAGAGAGGGAAACCAGCAGGGAACCAGCTGGGTTTATCACAGTGGGTCCTTACTGTTAGTTAGGTGTCAGGTTTGTCTGGGAAAGGAATAGTAACAAGGAAGATCTGTGTATAAAAGGGTTTAATAATTTGGGGTCAGTTATGGAAGGGATCAGGTTTTCTATCTTAAAATACTAAGAATTTTCCCAAAGGTTTGAGAGGAAATATCTACATTATCACTAATCTAACAAACTATAGTAACAGGTCCAGTTGTAGTTTTGGATCTCATGTATGTCCAAAAGATCTTCAGTGGATGAATTCAGCTGATACTCAAAGATGTCCAGGGTAACTTCCAGTTAAATCCAAGTTTTGAGATGGAGCTAGGATTATTGACATTCAGTGTCCACCACAGCTTGGACAATCTCCAACAAATCAGGTCTTGATTGAAGATATCTTCTTGAAAATAGGCTCTACACACAGGAAAAAACGGGTCTCCTTTCTCCCAGGAGTTCAACTGTCTCCTTTCTCTGTGTCAGACACAGGGAATTCTCAAGCTGTCCCTGTCACTCAAATCTTTCTAAGCTAATCTAAATTTCCTTCTTACAGTACCAAAATATTATCACATTTGATCATTCCACAATATTACTGATATTGTGTAGTGTTTTCTTGATTCTGCTTGTTTCACTTGTCAGTTCATGTAGGTCTTTCCAGCTAATTCTGAAATGATCCTGTTTATCATACTTCATAGCACAATAGTATTCCATCACCATCATATGCCACAATTTGTTCAGCCATTCCAAAATTGAAGGACATCTCTTCAGTTTCCAATACTTTGACAACAAAAAGAGCAGCTATAAATATCCTTGTATAAGTAGGTACTTTCCCATTAAACAAAGCTCTTTGGGATGCAGGCTCAGTAGCGGTATTACTGGATCAAAGGGTATTCATTCTTTAAGGCCTTTAGACATAATTCCAAATTGCCTTCCAGAATGTTTGGATCAGTTCACAACTCCATCAGCACTACATTAATGCCCCAATTTTGCAGTATTGCCTCCAACATTTCTCATTCTCCTTTATTTCACATCGGCCAATCTGATGGTCATGAGATGCTATCTCAGAGTTATTATTTTTTGTTTTTTGTTTTTTGTTTTTGTTTTTAAACCCTTAGCTTCTGTGTATTGGCTTACAGGTGGAAGAGTGGTAAGAGTGGGCAATGGGGGTCAAGTGACTTGCCCAGGGTCACACAGCTGGGAAGTGGCTGAGGCAGGATTTGAACCTACGACCTCCCATCTCTAGGCCTGACTCTCAATCCACTGAGCTACCCAGCTGCTTCCTCAGAGTTATTTTTAGTTGCATTTCTCTAGTTGAGTGATTAAGAACATTTTTTTTCATATAATTATTGATAGCTTTGATTTCTTCACCTGAAAATTGCCCATTCATGTCCTTTGACCATTTATCAACTAAGGAATGACTCGAATTCTTATATATTTTTCTTAGTTCTTTATGTATTTGAGAAATTAGACTTTTATGAAAAAAATTTGTTATAATTTTTTTCAGTTTGTTGCTTCCCTTCTAATCTTGATTGCATTGGTTTTGTTTGTACAAAAAGTTTAATATAATATAATCAAAATTATTCATTTCGTAATGTTCTCTATCTCTTTTTTGGTCATCAATTTCTCCCTTCTTCATAGGTCTAACAGGAAACTATTCTATATTCCCCTAATTTACTGAGAATATAACTCTATATATTAAGTCATATACACTTTTTGACCATATCTTACTATAGGGTGTGAGATATTTATCTAAATCTAAATTTTGGCATCCTGTTTTCCAATTTTCCCATCAGTTTTTGTCAAATGGAATTCTTATCACAAAAGCTAGGGTCTTTGTGTTTATAAAGTTTATTAAACACAAACACAAAGTTAGATTGCTTAGGCCATTTACACCATATCTATTCCATTGATCAACCCTTTTATTTGTTAGCCAGTCTGTTTTGATGGTTACTGCTTTATAGTACAGTTTAATGCCTTGTCCTGCTAGGCCATAATCCTTTACATTTTTTTCTCTTAACATTCTCTTAACATTCATGACCTTTTGTTGTTCCAGATGAAATTTTAAATTATTTTTTCTAGTCATGAAAATAATTTTTGGGTTTAATTTGATTGGTATAGCACAGAATAAAGTAAATAATCCTCTTTTTCACCCTTGATTTTTTTCTGCTTATTTTCCTAAGATAGCTTACAACCATACCTTCTGTCTATGCATGCTTCTTCTAACTACTGTGATAATGAAAAAAATAATTAAGCACTAAAATATTATCTTTCCATATAAGAATCTAAATAATTTGATCTTATTGAGGACCTTATTTTTTTCTCTTTCTTATTTACCATATTTTATGATTCTTTTGAATTTTGTATTTGGATATCAAATTTTCTGTTGGAGTCTGTTCTTTTCTTCAGGAATGCTTGGAAATCTTCTCTTTTTTAAAATGACTATATTTCCTCCTGAAAGAATATAGTAATTTTTGATGGGTAGGTGATTCTTTGTTGAAAACCCATTTACCTTACCTTCTGGAATATCATATTCCAAGCTTTCAGGTCCTTCAATGTAGACACTCCCAGATCCTGTGTAATCCTAACTGCGGTAACATGATATTTGAATTGTTTCTATGGCTGCTTAGTATTTTCTCCATGGACTAGGAACTCTTGAACTTGGCTATAACATTCCTGGGAGTTATCATTTGGGGATTTATGTCAGGAGTTGATCTGTGGATTCTTTCAATTTCTATTTTACCTTCATATTCAAGAATATCAGGGAAATTTTCTTGGATTATTTGTTGTAATATAATGTCTATGATTTTTTTTGAAGGGGGTAGAATGATTTTCAGGTATTCTAATAATTCTTAAATTGTCTCTCCTGGAACTATTTTCCAGGACAGTTGCTTTTTCAATGAGATATTTCATGTTTTCTTCTATTTTTTTCATTCTTAAGATTTTGTTGTTTTTTTTCTTGGTATCTTCTGAAGTCAGTAGCTTCTATTTGCCCAGTTCTAAATTGTAAAGGCTGAATTTATTCCATGATCCTTTTATCCTCCTTTTCCATTTTGTCCATTCTACTTTTCATGCCACTCTTCTTCATTGGAATTTTTTCCTCTTTTTTCAATAGAACAACTTTGCTTTTTAAGCTATTTTGTTTTTGCATTACTTTCATTCCTTTTCCCCATTCATATTCCACCTGTCTTATTTTATTTTTGAATCCCTTTTTTATTTCTTCCAGTGCCTGAGACCAGTTCCCATTTTTCTTTGGAATTCTGCATATGTGTACTTGGATGTCACAATCTCCTATTTACTCAGTGATTTCCTCTTTGTCTCCATAGAAATATTATACAGTTAGATGTTTCTTTTGCTGTTTACTCATTTTCCCACCCCTTTTTGACTGGGGTCTGTGGACTGTGAGTTCTAAAAGCTGCTGTTTCTGTCTCCTGTGTTGACACCTTGCAGAACTCAGCACTCTGAACTATTTTGTTCTGGGGACTTCACCCACAGGGAAGAGTTGAAAGGGCCAAACACTTCAACTTCTGGGCTTCACTGCAGGCTGTTGTCAGTGCTTGGGATTTCAAGGAGTGAGTGTTGGGTATTTGGGTGCTCTGTTTTTACTGTAGACAGGATCCACATATCCTCAAGTAGGCCTCTACCCAGACTCAGAACCTGGTTAAGTGTATATCAATGGTACAATTTATGACAAGGGTTTGGTAGGATTGAAAAGAAACTTTGTATTTCAGGCAGTAACTGTAATACTCTCTGAGTTTCATCCTTTGCATAAAAGGGAAGTATTGAACTATAGTATTTTAAAATTACTTCCTAATTCTAAAATTCTGGAAAATTTATGAGATCTTCCAATATATTTCTTCTAATTTCCATTATCTTGCAGCTTTTTTTCCTGCTCTTACTTGGCATCTCCAAATCAATTAACCACTCCACTCTTATCTTCCAAAGGCTCTGTTGAATTCTCCTCCACCCATAATATCTTCCATGATTAATAAAAACCATCTTTGCATTTATATTACTAGAAGACTACTCAAATGCTTTTAAATGCAATGACAAAAAGAGAATAAATATTAACTAGTAAAGGCATTCTGTTTGTCCAGCTTAATTCAGGCTATAAATTCCTTGAAGGCAATGACCATGACTTCTCTCCATTTTGAAAAGTGCTGATTTCAGTATCTTACATAGGTGATCAATAATCATTAACTCATAAAGATGAAGATAGATATTGGTTCTTGATTGATGTGCTTTTCTTGCATTAGTAGTTTCTATCTGTAAGATTAGAAAATGGACTTATTTTCTGCTTATTTTCAGCACATCACTCCTATTTCTTATTTAATTTTTGAATCCTAACCATTTTCTTTATTAACTATAGTTAATTCCAGTAAAAAATGTACAATGCAACATCATGGTGTAGAGATGATTCTGTACTCTCAAGTAAAATGCCAGTAGAGCACTATTTCTGGCAAATATTTCTAAGCTGGACAATTTAATGTATATGCCTGGCAGCAAAGATTGTATTTGTCATCTGCTAACCACTCTTTTCAAATTCAGAGAAGTTCATTATCAATAGGTTAGCTATTAGGTGTCCTTGAAATGGTGTTGGATTAGATGCAAGTAGACCTAGTTCTATATCCTGCCTCTCCTAACTTTCTATTCCTATGACTAGGGGAAAATGACTAAATTCTCCTTATCCCATTTTCTTCATATGCAAAAGGAAATATATTACATATGGAACCTCATTCACATAGCTGTTCTGAGTTTCAAATGAAAGCTTTCAAAATACTTTACAAAATTTATTTTTTACATATATAGAGTATTTATCTAATACTAAATATAAATTTAATATAAGGATTTTATTTCATTCTATTTTTTATAGCAACCCTTGGCAATAATAATTAGTGTGTATACATACGTGTATATATGTATTGTAAGGGTTAAAAAAGGGGTTTGCCAAAAAATGAGAGCAGCTTTTAATAACTTAAGTTTTAATGAGACTATAGTAGAGTTGTAAACTAATATTATCCCTTTGAGCCAGAGAGAAGAAAACTTCTAGCAGCTTTTAACAATTAACAATTTAGTTTTATTAAATAGAGATAGTAAATGAATATAGTAAAATGAATATGGTAAAGGAGAGAAATATAGGAAAAAGGTAGAGAAAGAAATTGCCCAATACCTAACTAGTTACCGCATAACTACCTATAATAATTACTACCTAAAACTGCCTCTATCTACCTATAACTGTCTATAACTACCACTAATAACAACCACCCCCACAAAGTTCCACCCCAATCAAAACCAACCCAGTGTTTAATCCAACCCCAATTAGGTCTACCAATAAAGAATAGCCACTCCCAAAAAAATTCAAGAAAGAAAAAACCTTCCAGACCAAACCAAAAGCCCCAAACCACAAAGCCAAAATACCCTCTAAAGCAGGGGTTGGCAACCTTTTTGGCCATGAGAGGCATAAATGCCACATTTTTTAAAATGTAATTTTGTGAGAACCATACAGTGCTCACAGTGCACACTCCTGTAACAGTGTGTGCTCCTGAAACAGCACCTGAAAAAAAAATTGACTTTATGGCTCCTGCAGAAAGAGCCATATCTGGCCCTCAAAAGAGCCAGATATGGCTCTAGAGCCATACGTTGCCGACCCCTGCTCTAAAGGCTAAGGCCAAAAAACCCTATCAGTAAATTCAGACTCCGGCAACTAAATGGCAACTTCCAACTGAACTCACTTCCAGCAGCCAACTTCCCCATGACTGCCAGCACCTAACTGTATGAATATGTATATATCTATGCATATGGATTTATGTAAGTATATACATGTATGTACACATATATAATGTTTTCAAATTGATTTACAAATATTGTCTCATTTCAGCTTTAAAGCAACCTTGAGATGCACATCTTATTATTTCCCCCATTTTATAGATTAACAAATTAAAGCAGATAGTGTTTGAATGACTTGTCAAGGGTCCTTAAGATTTTAAGTGTCAAGAGAAGATTTGAACTCAAGCCTTCCTGATCTAGGTTCAGCTTTCTAATTTTTGTATTACCTAGCTACCTCTAATGCTGACTATCTTCAAATATTTGTTTCAAGTTAAATTATTTGGATTGTTAAGAGTACTGGTATAATTAGTGAAATCATGGATCTTTTTGAAGTAATTGGATTAATTATTTTTATATCACCCAAAAGTCTTCTTTTATCATCTTTGCATGATTTTGATTCTGCCAGATGATTCTGCCTTCTTGAAGGCTTATCTAGCAGAGTGCTAATTCTGACAATTCCTATGAAGCTGAAATTCATTTATGTGGTGTGTAGTGAATAACGACTGTTGTCCAATACCTATTGGTTCACGAATAGTCTATTTAATTTTGAATAAGTTTACAACTTGAAAATATAGTGTAATAATATTTTTAAGGCACAAAATCAATAAAATGTCACTTGCTAAATTTTAGATGTTTTGGTTATCTGAAATGAGTATCCAGATTAATAAGTATAAAATCCTTTAAATATTAATGTTTATTTCAAAATTATTCACACATGGAGGTTATCCTTGCTATTGATCCTTTACATATGAGAAAATAATTTAAATTGGTCTTGGGCAAAGGAGTTTACACTAGAAATCAATCTCTGCATTCTATAGCTATAACTCATGTTATCTTGGCAAGTAATAAAGGTGGACTAAACCTAAGGTATTTAATGAAACCTGAGTAAAATAATGAGTAGCCCAATTACAAAATGAGTTATATGTACTTAGATAAACAGTTTACATGACTAATATCTAGATATTTTAGTATAATTCAAACTCATAATGAGTCAGCAACATGACAAGGTGACCAGAAGAAAATCAATATACACCAAACTAAGCATTAATAGAAGCAAAATGGCCAGGAAAATGGAGGTGATAGAAGCCTTATACTGACCAATGAGTTAATATGAAGTAGTCAATTTTGGTAACTGTTTTAAGAATAACATTGACAAACTAGAACTCATTTATTATAAGGCAAGCTTGATGGTAAGAAGCAAAACACGATATCATGATTATGATGACAATAGTGACAATGGCATTAATAACAGCAAATATTTATATAGAGCTTACTATTTGGCATTCATTATACTAAGTGCCTTACAATTTTTATCTCTCAATAAAACAACCTTGGGAGGTAGGTGTGATTATTAACCCATTTTACAGATGAGAAAATTTAGATCAAGAAAAGTTAAGTGAGTTGTCCAGGGTATTACAACCAGTAATTGAACAAGCTTGAAATTGAATTCGGATCTTTCTGACTCTGGTTCTAGTGCTTTAGCTACTCATGGACAATATTAAAATAAATAATTTTTATTTATTTATTGTGGTTCTTGAAACCTTTCGCAGTTAAGGAAAGCAAATTGACTCCTTTGCAGAATAATATTTATTTTTAAAATAAAAAATAATAGATTTCTTAAGGAATATAATTACATTATATATTTAATAAAAATATTAAAGTACTCCCCATGAAATCCCTCCACACCCACAGAGCCTTTGTTGTTCCATGAACTCCAAATTTATAACTCAAGGATAGATGAAGTCTTTGTATGTTGTTATGTATTAAACTTATTTTTAGTACAGATTGGACAACATTTCATCCAATATGTTTCTTTTTTTTTTAAACCCTTGTACTTCCGTGTATTGTCTCATAGGTGGAAGATTGGTAAGGGTGGGCAATGGGGTTCAAGTGACTTGCCCAGGGTCACACAGCTGGGAAGTGGCTGAGGCCGGGTTTGAACCTAGGACCTCCTGTCTCTAGGCCTGACTCTCACTCCACTGAGCAACCCAGCTGCCCCCCCCCAATATGCTTCTTAATTTGAAATAAGGAATAATAAAACTACACAATTTAAAAGTTGGAAGAGACCTAAGTAGTCATTTGATCCTGTCTTTAGACAGAACACAATCCTCCATCATCCTTATATAGGGTTAGTTAGTTTTTTATTTTATAACTTTCAATGAGCATCCCACCATAATTTGAAAAAATACTGGTTATGCAATTTATATTTTAATTTGAACTAGTCTCAATTTTCCCCTCTAAAAATACTTTACAATTTCTTTAACTCTCAGAGGTAAGCAGAAAAAAATCGAATCCATCCTCCATATGTCAGATTTCTAAGTAATTGACTATTGAAGACAAATATGTTGTCTCCCCTCAGTCTTCTCCTCTTTGACCTAAATATGTTCATTTCCTCCCCAAATCTTCTTATGGCCAGTACATCCTCTAGTTGCCTTAATCTGAATACTCTTTGGTTTATTAATGTCATTCCTAGAGAATGTTAACTATAACTGCAAATATTTGCTATAAATATGGTCTGTTCAAAGAATAGTAAGACTAGCACCTCCTTATTCTTGAAATTCTGCCCCTCACTTCTGCTTCTCAATATTACATTAGCATTTTGGATGATCATGACATGTATTTTAATTAATTTTATATTCCTTTAAAATTTTGTATCTTTTTAAACAAATTACCAATCCATCATTGGCCTCCTATACTTATGATATTGCATTTTTTCAAAATATAAATGTTACCCACATTCTTTTATAGTGTATCCTATCAGATTCACTTTATAGTGAATATAGCTATAGCTTGCATATATACATAGATATCTTTAATAATCATATAGTGTATACTTTTATTCAACTTATATATTAAAAAGTACAGGATCAAACACATACTCCTTGAAATTACATGAGTACTCTTTCTATTTTGTGGTTTTATTAACTGATTCAGCATCTTTTTCAGAAGTTTACTCTAAAACAGATCTGTGAGATGTACTATATATTAAGGTAATTTATTCAATGAGTTAGGTAACTTTATATTTGATTTTCAAGTTAAATTATCAAATGGGTATTTCATAAATCAATGTATGTCATATATGCATTACTACCATATTACTTTATTATTTGTTTTTTACTCTAAGGAAAATGTTTTATTGATTAATATTATTTTTCCTTATAAAAACAATTTACAGGTATTAAACTATTTCTCTTTTCTCACATAACATTTTAACATGTTGAATGGAATCTCAAGATGTGCTCAATTTTCAAGGTGAAGAAAATGAGGCCTATAGAAGCTAAGTAATTTATCCAAGGCAGCTCAGTGGCTCAATGAAGCACAGGCTCAAGAGGACCTAATTCCAAATCTGGCCTCCTGCACTTTCTTGATGTATGGCCCTGGGCAAATTATTAAACATCTGTCTGAAATAAAGATAATAAATAACAGTATCTATTCCCCATGGGTTTTTTTGTGATTATCAAATGAGATGTTTGTAAAGTACTTATCAGTACAGTGCATAGAACAAAATCTGTTCCTAATAAATGGTTTCTCCTTTCCCTTATTTCCTTATACTCTCCAAGGACAAATACTCCAAGGTGTATAACTTACAGTGGAATCTTAAAATTAAGCAATGCTTACCTCTCAATAAATTTTACTTCTTTTTGTGTTTTTATAAAATAGGAATTATGAGGAGTTATTGCTGTTGAATTTATTTTCATAACTATACATTTTAGAGCTAATCTTCCTCTATTAAATGAAATTTCTTCTGAAGTTACACTGACTACAAGTTCTCAGGAGATTCACGGGTCCTAACAAATAAAAGGATATTATATATATATATATTTTTTTTCTTCCTCCCATATCCTCATTACACTTTCTGAGGTGGTAAATAGTCTTATATAGGTTATGCCTGAACTTTCATGCAGTAGATATTTCCATATTGCTCATGTCATGATATGACACATATACATAGAATAAAAAATCATAAAGCAAATAAAGTAGAAAATGGCACATTTTTATGTGCAATTAGACTGGAAAAATTCTTTCCTTGGCTGTAGATAACATTTTTCATAATGAATCCATAGTGGTTATCTTGGAAACTTGCTTTGCTGATAATGGGTAATCCTTTACAGTTGATCTTTGTATGATAGTTTTCTTATTATATACATTGTTCTCTTGGTTCTGTTCACTTTGAACCAGTTAATTTAAGTCTTTTTCTTATGGCATAGTAGTATAGTACAGTACAACCATTTATCATAACTTCTTTATACATTCCACAAGTGATGGTTAACCCCTCAGTTTCCAATGCTTTGTCACTAAAAAAAGAGTTGAAAAAAATTTTAAATAGGTATGTCCTTTTACCTTATCTCTGATCTAATTGGGATATAGACACATTAATGGTATTACTGAATCAAGCTTCATGCAGTTTTATGGCCCTTTAAACATGGTTTCATATTACTCTCCTCAATGGTTGCATCAGTTCACAAGTCCACCAATACAATGTATTACTCTCCCAATATTCCCACATTGCCTCCAAAATTTATCATTTACCATTTTTTGTTATGATAGCTAATCTAATAGGTATGAGGTAGTACCTCAGAGTTGTCTTAATTTGCATTTCTATGCTCAATAGCTTTACAACATTTTCCTATATAATTATAGTTTTAATTTCTTTATCTGAGATCTGCTTGTTCATATCCTTTGACTGTTTTTCAATTGAAGAATACTTTTTATTTTCTTATTCATCTATCTCAGTTCTTTATAGATTTGAGAAAGAAGACAGATCATGAGAAATCAGAAATATTTGATATAAAATTTCTCCCAAATATTTTCCCTTCCAATCTTAGTTGCATTGGTGTTGTTTGCACAAAATCTCTTAAAAGTTAATTTAATCAAAATTACCTATTTCAGTTTTTGGAATTTTCTATATTTCTTGTTTCAAATTAAAGTCATGCCTAATACATAAATCTTAATCTGACAGGTAAATTTTTTCAGTGTTTTCCTAATTTGTTTATAGTGTCACCCTTTATTCCTTGATCAAGTATCCATTTTGTAATTGTGCTCAAATAGTTGCTGGGTTTTTTATGTATATTCCCCAAGTATTTATGTTGTTTAGGGTTATTTTGAATGGGACTTCTTTTTCTATCTCTTCTTATTAGACTTTGTGGGTGGCAAATAGAATTGCTGATTATTTATGTGTTTTTATTTTGTACCCTAAAACTTTGTTGAAGCTGAAAATTATTTCTATTAGTTATTGATTGATACTCTAGTATGCCCTCAGTATACCTTCATGTCACCTGCAAAGAATGGTAAGTTTATTTCTCCATTGCTTATTCTAATTTCTTCACTTTCTCTTTCTACTCTTATTATTGTAGTAAGAATTTTTATTAAAATATTAAATTATAATGCTGTTAATAGGAAACCTTACTTTACCCCTTATTTTATTGGGAATGATTCTAATTTATCCCCATTTCAGATGATGATTATTGATGTTTTTGGATAGATATATTTTTCACTTTAAAGAAGATTCCAAATTCTAATTTTAATAGGTAATAGATTTTGTATTTTTCCAAATGCTTTTTCTGCCTTTATTGAAATAATCATATTGTTTATGTTTGCTTTATTACTGACAAGTTCAATTATGCTAATGGTTTTCCTACTGTTGAATCATATTTTCATTTCTGCAATAAAATTCACTTAAGAGTTGTATATGATTCTTCTGTTGCAATGTTGTAATCTCCTTGCTACTATTTCATTTAAGATTTTGATCAATGTTATTTAGGGAAATTGGTCTATAGTTTTATTTCTCTGTTTTAGTGATTCCTGGTTTAGGTATTAGCACCATATTTATGTCATAAAAGGTTTGGAAGGATTACTCTTCCCTTATTTTTCTAAAAAATATGCAGTATTGGAGTTAATTGTCCTTTGACTATTTCGTAGAATTCAATCATGAATCTATCTGACTCTGGGGCCTTTTTCTTAGTGATTTCTTTGATGTTCTGTTCAATTTCTTTCTCTGTGATGGTGTTCTTTAAATGTTCTATTACTTATTTTGTTAATCTGGGTAGTTTATATAGTTGTCAGCATTTATCTATTTCACTTAGATTGTCAGGTTTATTGGCATATAGCTGGAAAAATAATTTCTAATAATAATTTTAATTGCTTCTTCATTGATTGTGAATTTACTTTTTATTTTTGATAATTTTAATTTGATGTTCTCTTGTCTTTTTAAATCAAGGTAACCAATATTGTATTATTATTATTTATCTACTTTATGTATTTTTTCATAAAACTGACATCTTGTCTTTTTTATTATTTCAATGGTATTCTTATTTTCAATTTTATTAATTCCTTCCTTATTTTTTAGGATTTACACTTTGGTATTTAATTGGAGATTTTTAGTTTTTTAGTTTTTTATTTTTTCAAAGTTGCATATCTAATCTATTGACATAAGCATTTAAAGATATGAATTTTCCGTAAAGAATGACTTTTGTGAATAACTTTGCATCTCACAAATTTATATATGTTATCTTTTCATTGTCATTTTATTTTGTAAAATTGTTATTTGTTTCTAGTTTCCAATTGATTTATAGTCTTTCTTTCTGCTATGTGTTATATTGATAAATAACAGATATTTTGGGGAAGCAGATAATTATGCCAGGGCCAGTTACCACCAAGTCACAGACCCTCACTGACAGGCTTCAGTGAGAAGGGAGGGGGTTTGACACTCCTGGCTCTCAAACCCCTCCCCCCAAAGCAGTTGATTTTCAGTTGGAAAATGGAGACTGGCTAAAGTACTTCTGGTAAGTTTCTGTTGAAGCTGAAATCCAATGATGTTCCCTTTCTTTAACTTATATTCCCCACAGGTCTGATAGAGGAATAAGTAGAAGCTAGTTATCTAAATTTTGAGGACTCAGATAGATCTGATCTCCTTAAAACTGGCAGCTGAGTGGATTCAAGCTATGTGATAACTAGGAGCTGTGAGTATCCCCAAATAATTCCCAGGCACAGATATTGAAGGTAAAGCTTATATTAAGAAGGAAAGGGAAAAGCTAGAGGGGGCAATTAGGGTTTGGATGGGGAAACCCTGATCTGTTAGATTGAAGCTGCCCTTCCCCCTGCCACAGGAGAGGGTGAAGGGCCCTTGGCTAAACTGGCTCTCTTGCTAATAGTGAATATTTCTAATCACTAAATCACTAAATAGTTGTTGTATTGATGTTGGTAAGGACCAACCCTACTAAGCAGGCTAACTCCTGAGTAGAAACCATGATGTCTTGGCCACAATGGCCCTCTCAGGTGAACCCCCAAGTCAGGAGCAGTAAGCAGTGTGATCTGCCCACATTAACCCCCAGAAGCAACTGACTAGCCCTTCTCAACTGTCCCCTCACCCAAAGTTCTCCAGGGGGGGTCCCCTAGAATTCTGGGTGAGGCTGACCCTATATTTTGCAGGGATTCCATGCTGCCATCCTTAATATAACATATGCTTGCTTGAGTATGATTTTTTGTTGCATTATTGTATATAAAGTATGCATTTAATAACTTTTATGCTTTATTATATGGTCAATTTTTTTGAAGCTGCCTTGTACTGCTGAGAAAAAAGGTATTTTCCTTTCTATTTCCACTTGGTTTTTTTCCAGAGATCTATTATGTCAAACTTTTCTAAAGCTCCTATTTGTTTTTGTTTTTTTTTTTGTTTTTATAATAGGATTTCTGGTCTCCTCTGTAGTCATCAAATTTTATTATTTTTCATTTCCTTGGCTTCCCTTTAGTTCTGGTTGGGTTCATGGTTCCCCGAAACATTGAGAATTATGAAGAATGTCCAGTCTGGATGTTGGCACAGGGAATTCAGTCCAGGCTTTCCAATTTATACAATAAGCCTCTCTTCCTTCCTCTTAATGCAAGTATTTTTACTCTAAGATAAGCTCCAATTGATACTTTATATCTTATTTTACAAGAATTATTTGCAGGTTGTATTTTTCTTTAGACAGTGATTCCTGGTAGCTGGCAGTACCTCTTTGTGACAGCTCTATCCCAACAACTTTGTATCTTAAAGGCTTAACAAAATACCTGGTACATGATACCCATGAAATAATTTTGTAGACTTGATTGGACTTCTCCACATGGGCTAAAACCAATGTTTAAAAATGAAGCAGCCAGAACAGGTTCCAGCCACAAGTGGCTGGATCTCAGGAATATTAAGGAAGTCTAAGGCTTGAGGATGTGCTTGTAATTTTTTTAATAATATTTTTGAGGTAGGTAGGAGATATGTCATGGTGTCTTGCTCCATTTTTAAAAATCTTCATGCTACTTTGTTGCCTTGTTAATCATATTAATTATTGATTTTTGATTGTGAGGGGGACAGCAAACCTTTGGCCAGCTCTCATTCTACCATTTTCCCAATTATTTTTGTGTTTCTTATTTAAATCTTTTTGTTTTAAACCCCTACCTTACATCTTAGAATGAATGCTGTGTATTGGTTCCAAAGCAGAAGAGTAGTAAGGGTTAAGCAAAGAAAATTAAATGATTTGTCCAGGGTCACAGAGCTAGGAAATGTCTGAGGCCAGATTTGAACCTAGGATGCTCTGTCTCTAGGCCTGAATTTCAATCCACTAAGTCACCCAGCTTGCCCCTCTTATTTCAAACTACATAACATCAGATATGTCATCCAAATACTCATGTTTTAGATACCTACTCTGAAAATCTAAGCTGTTTCTATGTAATATCATTTGTTCAATACTTCGGAGGAGGATTAATCAGGATGTTTATTACTTCAAAATTATTAGATCCATTATTAGACAGTTCCACAAGTTAATATCCATAGTAACAACAATAATGTATCATGATCTATTGTGAATGACTTAACTATTATCTGGAATGTAAGCATCCAGGACAAATCCTAGAAACTCATAATGAAAAAGTCTAACTGATGGAGTCTGAATGCATACTGAAACACATCTTTCTTCATATTATTTTCTTCCTGAGTATTTTTTTGCTAGTATAAATGGTATGTATCTTTTTTGCAACACAATAAACAATAATACATGTATCTTATGATTGAGAATCTAGAATCCATATCATACTATATGCTATATAAGGGAGGGGAAGATGATGGAATAACAGAGAGGAGATAGATCATAAAATATCAGAAAAGTATTACTGAAAATTGTTTGTTCATATAATTGGGAAAATATAATGATAAAAATTTAAAAAAACATAGAGGAAAGGATTAAAAGTTTAATACTCAGACTTAAGAAAAGAGTTAGTAAAGTTAAAAAATAAAAATAAATTTTATTATTGTAGTCTAGGATATAGAATAATATTTGGAATAGTATGTCAATATTTGAATTATTCATAGCTTCATTGAGCTTCTAGTGTTTTCATTCCTCTGACACAGTTTTCATAATCCTGCTGTCACTGTTCTGTAACAATGTGTTTTTTTAGTAGAGCATTCCTCCAGCTTATCAAAATTTGTATTCTATATAAAACTTATTTCTACCAACCCTACAAATGTTAAGCTAGAGTTGCACAGATTTGTACTCATTAACCTTCACTTAGATAGACTGATATTTCTTTCCCTAATGACACTATCTTTTGCAGTTCTTTCCTTCCATGTGGATTTAGCTAATTCTTATTTCAAGGAAAAGTGACATTCATAGATTCCATAGAGCACATTAAGATACTACTAGATTATCAAAGAATTCAGCTAATGGTGTCCCTGAGATGTAAGAAGATAGGGTTAATGTGCTCAGTAATGTAATTTATATGAAAATTAGTCAACTCCAAGTAAAGCAATTTAACCTTTCAAGATTATATCAAGATATTTAGTCTCAGAAACACATTTAATAAGAAGAAGTCAACTTTAACAAATGCGTTCCAGGGTATTTAAAAGTAAACATTTTGAATCAATTTGACATATGATTATAGAAGAATGCAAACAGTTGGATAGCACATACTCAGCATTTAGATAGCATCATTTTAAACCACTAAATTGTGCTATAGTGGAAAGAGCTCTCATTTTGGAGCCAGATGACCTAGGCTTCAAATACTTGTTCTCATTCTAAATACTAGATATGTAACATCAGGCAAGTCATTTTACTTCCCTGATCCTCCTTTTACATATCTGCTAAATGAAACAAAAAAAAATAATTGCTGAACTGCCTCTTTATCTAAATCTCATCATTAATGTTTTAGAATAGAATAAATTAATTTTGTAAGATATTCCTGAAGATTTCAAAGGAGCATTTTTTAGGATTTAAATTAATGTTCAATACTTCAAGTATTATTTTTAATAAAGTATATTATTTGACAAAATAGAACCATGTGACTAAGTTTTTTTACCTGCTTAAAAAGTCCACTCTACCAAAGCCACCTACAGGAAGAAAAAGAGAGGCAGAAAGATGTATGTACTTCCACCCAATTTATATCCTATCTACATCAACATGTAATGACAGGAAGTGAGTGGGGTTTTGGGAATTGTATTTTTGGTGGGGATTGTAGTTTTTAGGTAATAGATTTTAATTACACAATTTGATATGTTGAATTTTCAAATAGTAAGTCTTTATTGATTTTACATAAACATATTTAAGTGTAATGATATGCTGTTAATTATTTTTTGGGAAAATTTGGTTTCTTTTCCCTCACCAAAATGCACTTTTGAAGTTAGTCTGTAACAATAACATTTTATCCATCATTTTCTTAAGTCTATGTAATATCAACAAACAAAAGTTTGTAACACCACAGCTTATATGCCTAAATTGTGATAGGACATTACTCAAGTTACTACTATGGAAAAATGGTGTGATATTTTTTCTAGGTTTCATATTTGATTATTATTAATTTTTTAAAATAAATTCACCACTCCAGTTGAGCATCTTTTAGATATGGTTCAAAAATCAATCAAACATTTTGGGTTTCATCAGACTTCCACCTACCCAAAGTAAATAAGGAAAGAATAAGAGAACAATGCATTGCATCCATTGATCTGTTCAAGGTAGGTGATACAGATAAAATAAAACCAAAATTCTTGAAGAAAATGTTATATATGATTTCTAAACCATTGTCAGAGACATTGGAAAGATTGTGTAAGATGCTAGAAATATTGCAGAATTGAAAAGTGAAAATTCTGCTCTGATTTTCCAAATATGAAAGGGAATTGAGTGTGAAAACTGTTGTCTAATGAGATCAAATTCCATTCCTGGCAGTATTCCCCATTATATAATTAAATATTGGGTTACTGAATATCTAGGGTAAGAAACCAGAACTAACAAAGAGTGAGTGTAGCCAACACAACCAAGATCAGAAGGTTACTACAATTTAGGGAAAAAAGTTTATAGTAAGTGTCTTTGATAGGGACCTCATTTTTCAGATATGTAGACAATTTAGTCAAATTTATAGAATATAAATTGTTTCCCATTCAAAAAACGGTTAAAGAATATAAATATATAGTTCTCAAATTAAAAAAACTATTAAATATCTTTATAAATAAAATATCTTTAGTCATAGAGGAGAATATTACTACCAAATTGAGAAATACCAATTAAAACAACTCTGAGGTACAGCCTCACAACTATAGGACTGGTTGGCATGTAAAAAAAAAAGACAATGATAAATGATAGAGGGGATGTGGGAAAAATAGGACACTAATACATTCTTGGTAGAATTATGAACTGATTTCAATCTTTCTGGACAGTAGTTTGGAATCATGCCCAAAGACCAATCAAATGGTGTATACCCTTTGACCTGGCAATACCACTACAAGGCCTATACCTCAAAAAGTTCAAAGAGAGGGGAAAATAACCTACTTCTTCCAAAGTATTTATAGCAGCTCTTTTTTATGGTGGCAAAGAATTGTAAACTGAAAGAATGTTTACTGATTGAAGAATGACTGCTTAAGTTGTATATGATTATTATGCAATATTTTGTGACACAAGATATAACTAATAGGACATTAAAAAAAGTAGAAAGACTTAGATGAAATGGTGCAAAGTGAAGTGAGCAGAACCAGGAGAATATTATAAACAGTTGAAAACTGTATATATGATAAATATCTGAAAATGGTTTAACTATTACCAACAATGTAAGGGTCTATGGTAGTTCCAAGGGACTCATAACACTAAAGGATATCCACTCCAATAGAAAGTAGTGATGAACTCTGAATACAGATTCAAACACACAATTTTAAACTAAATTTCCTCATATAATATTGCATGTCATCTTGGAGAGAGGGAGTGGAAGTGGTGGGCAGGAGAGAACATGGATCACAAAATGTCAAAAAACAATTATTAAAATTATATCTATATGTAATCTAGAGAAATGTAATATAAAATAAATAATGGAAGTGCCTCTTTCTCCATAAAACAAGGCTATTTACCACCAGAGAAAGAACTAATGGAATCTGAATATGGGCTGAAGAAAAACATTTTTTTTCACTTTTTTCATTCATCAGTCCTATTCCTTATATAAGTGATATCTATCATATTACATAGCATTATGAACATTGAAATAAGAATTGTATGATAGCACATGTAAAACCTATATAATTTTGCCTGCTATGTTAGAGATATGGAGGGGAGGAAGAGAAGAAGAGAAAATAGACTACAAAATATCAAAAATGAATATTAAAAATTTTATCTACATGTAAAAAAAGAATACAGCTTCTTCAAAAATAAGTCATGGCACACTAAGCTTATTTACATTTTTACATGATAACGAAACTGTAGGTGTAGGGTAAGCTGTGAATTGGTTTCAACTAGATTTTAGCTTAACATTTTTACTAAAATGTTTTACTATTTTTCTAGAGAAAATGGAGACATGTGGGCAATGAAAGTATAACTCAGTAAATGTTTAACTTATTGAAGGACCATACTCAAAGTGGAATAGTTTAATTTTAGAAAAGAGAATAAAGTCATATTGGACTTGTAATATGTTCTGTCTTTGACTGTATTCTATAAAACTTTTATCAGTGCAGTATAAAAAGTCAGAATTTACAACCTTATCAAATTTGTCAGTGACAAAATTACTAGTAGGATTTTAAAATAATAGACATATTAGATTTTTTAAAAAGCTCTTGATAGACTAGAATACTGAGAATGATGAATATAATGGCAAAAAAATTTAAAACTTTACACTTTATTTTTTAAAAAATCCAAATCTGACCTCAGGTTTCTAGCTGTGTGACTCTGAGCAAGTCACTTAACCTCCATTGATTAATTCTTTTTTTTAATTATTTTAAACCCTTAACTTCTGTGTATTGTCTCATAGGTGGAAGATTGGTAAGGGTAGGCAATGGGGGTCAAGTGACTTGCCCAGGGTCACACAGCTGGGAAGTGTCTGAGGCCAGATTTGAACCTAGGACCTCCTTTCTCTAGGCCTGGTTCTCAATCCACTGAGCTACCCAGGTGCCCCCTCCATTGATTAATTCTTAAAACTATTCTGCCTTGGAACAAATATAGAGGATTGATTCCAAGATAGAAGGTAAGGATTTAAAAATAAATATCTATACAAAATATGGGACACATTAATAGATCCATAGCAACAAGAAGTCTGGAGATGTTACTTGTTATGAAATCTTCCCTCATCAGACCACATGTAAAGTATTATGAGGAATATTTTTTCATGTTTTAAGGCTGTTATTAAAAAAAGTGGAGAGGATCTAGAGAGGATAATTTAAATACAGTATTGTCGTTTGTTGATATCTTATGATTAGAGATAACCAAAATTGAGAATATTTTGACTTGAATAGGAAGCCTCATTGGTGAAATTATAACTGTTAATAAGTATTAGGATGGTTGATATGTGGAAGAATGAATATACTTATTTTTAACTGAAAGGGCAAAATTGATCAAGCAAAAAATGGATGAAATATAAGAACAATTCAGTACAAATGGAAGGAAGAAATTAGGACTATTTTAACTTAAAAAAGAGATATCTGAAGGTGTAGTCAAGATGGTATAGTGAAGTGTCAGATATTATAAACTTCCCAAAAAATCCTCTACTGCCAAAGAGCCACAGAAAATATAAAATCTGAAAAAAAATCCTTAAAAGTCAGAAATAGACAAATGGAAGATAACAACTCTACAAGATATCAAGAAATAATTTAACAACATCAAACACTTTCATAGGAGAAAATATGTAATATCTTTTAGGAAAAAAAAAACTGACCTAGAGAATAGGTGAAAGAGAGCTAATTTCACAATGATTGAACCACCTAAAAACCATGATCAAAAAAGGGTCTATAAACCATACTTCATGAAATTATATTCCAGTTATATAAAACTTCCCAGATATCTTAGAATCAAATCAAAAATATAATTGAAAGAATCTACTTGTCATTTACTGAAAGAAATTCCAAAATGAAAACTATCAGAAATATTATGGTGAAAACCCAGAGTTCTAAGGTGAAGAAGAAAATTGTGCCAGCAATCAGTAAGAAAGAATTCAATTGTTCTGGAGTTACATTCAGGATTACATCAGAATTAGTACTTAAAGTATAAAGGAGGGGAAAATATGCAAAAAGATATTTTTAGAAAGCAAAGGAGCTAAGTTTACAAATAAAATAAATTTAACAGAGTGAAACATGAATATAATTCTTCAGGGGAAAATGAATATTTAATGAAATAAAAGACTTGCATGGTTTCCTAATGAAAATACCAGAGCTTAGTAAAAAAATGTGAAATTCAAACTCAATAAAAGCATAAAATGAGTAATGATTCACCCACCAAATGTCATTTACAGAGAATAAAAAAATAAATGAGATGATTTTTGTAGGATTAAGTCCTACAAGTTCAGTTTCTACTTTTCATAAAATTCATTCTGATCTACTTCATCACCTTAGCAAGAAACTTGCCTTTAGTAGCCCTTTTATTGGGAAAAGCCATTCTCTGCACTCTCATATAACTTTTCTGTGATAATCTCTCCCTACTAGATTTTGGTTATTCACTGAATGAAGGCTAGAGACTTCACTGGGGAAAATCATCTTCTACAAAGAATATGCACAAATATTTGTAATCATAAACTTTGCTATTGTTGAAAATTACCTGTTGATTCTCATGGCCTGTGATCATCAGCCCATATATTACTGAACCATGACAGTGTCAAGGATATGTGTTTGTTTGACTATTGTTTTATATTTTTCTTATATGTCTTTTTTTTTTTTTAAACCCTTACCTTCCGTCTTGGAGTCAATACTGTGTATTGGCTCCAAGGCAGAAGAATGGTAAGGGTAGGCAATGGGGGTCAAGTGACTTGCCCAGGGTCACACAGCTGGGAAGTGTCTGAGGCCAGATTTGAACCTAGGACCTCCCGTCTCTAGGCCTGGCTCTCAATCCACTGAGCTACCCAGCTGCGCCCTCTTATATGTCTTTTTGAATGCTTCTCTATATAGTCTGCATTTTCATTTTCTCTATGATTCTGATATTGTCAATCAGTTTTATCTGTAAAATTGCTGTACACTTGATTCTTTTCTTCTCAGGTATTTACTTCATAAAGGTGCTGGCCTGTATACTAGTAGAATTTGATATCTTTTTTGTGCTATTCTGGTTATTAATATTTCTTACCTTTTTACTTCATTGCCACCCTAAGAATCCTTTCTTTGAAGTGTGCCAGAAAGTTTTTTACACCTTTGTTTACCAAATTGCTTTCCATGCCCATATTTTATAGGACAGTAATCTTCATGGTTCCATAGTCTATGGTCTAAGAAAAATGTCGAAAATGCTTTCTGGAAAGCTATAAGAGGAAAATATAACTAGTTTCATTTTAATTGGGGGAAAGGACAATTCAGATATATCTTCTTTGAACACTAGTTCCCAGTTCTATATATTTTATTTTTTTTTTATTTTATTTTTTTTTTGTTTAAACCCTTAACTTCTGTGTATTGTCTCATAGGTGGAAGATTGGTAAGGGTGGGCAATGGGGGTCAAGTGACTTGCCCAGGGTCACACAGCTGGGAAGTGTCTGAGGCCAGATTTGAACCTAGGACCTCCCATCTCTAGGCCTGACTCTCAATCCACTAAGCTACCCAGCTGCCCCTCTCTATATATTTTATTAATCCCAGGATGATCTAGTCCAGAAGCAGTATGGTAAACAGAAAAGAGAGCAAGGGACACAAGAGAAACTAGGATATGAATAATAATTAAAATGATATTTTTAGATATGTGACTGAGTAACTTATTTGACTTTTTAAAAAGGATTATGGATTTTTAATGTAAAATTGATGTGGTCACGGTAATTTAGAAGAATATTGAAAAAATTAACTTACAATACATATAAAAACAATTATGAACCTTAAATCTATATAAATAGGATTTATTAATTTTACCTTTCTTTTAACTTGACTGCTTGATTCTATGTTAGTTCTTCTCTTTTTGAGTTTTGGAGAGGATAATAATAAGTTTATAGTACCTATAATCCTCCCTTATTGAACCATATTAAGCTACCCCAGATATTTCATACTTAGATTATTATTAATTGAACATAATATTATTAATTACATGTGTAATATATACATATCATGAATAATGGTTACTAGCTTTATGATTAAAATAGTAAGAGAAATATTTCCTAAATTCAATCTGGCACATATTCTCAAATCTTAGTGTAAAAAGATAACCTGATATTGAGCAATTATAGAGTATTTGTATATAAGGTGCATTATAAAGGGACAGCTCATATATTTAATTATTTAATCTATGGATAAAATACCCAAATACCATATTCCCACTATGTATTACATATATGCTTTTCTCTAGGAGTTGTATCTCAGCTGTTTACATAAATCATCCTATGTTTGTATTCCTATGGTATTATGTGAAATAGAATGTTTGCTAGGGAATTTTTTTTGTTGTTGTTGTCATTTCAGTCATGCCTAACCATTTTGTGACCCCATTTGGAATTTTCTTGGCAAAGATACTAAATTGGCTTGCCATTTTATTCTCCAACTCATTTTATAGAAAAGGAAACTGAGGGAAACAATATTAAGTGATTTGACCAGTTTCAATAGCTAGTAAGTATCTGAAAACTATTTTTAACAATATATTTATTTCTTTGTTTATTACATTAACATACCTACTTTGCTCCCACACTGCTTTGTCCTCCTTCAATAGAGAAGGCATCATTTGAAAAAAGACATATGTATATATAAAGCTACATATTATTTATATTTATTTACATATTCTTTTTCTGGAGGTGGCTATACACAAGTCATTCTTCAAAAAATATTCCTCTTGCTATATATGATATTTTCTTGCTTCTGAAAATTTCATCCTTCATAATTTCACTTACACCCGTCATTTTTCCCCAAATCAACCCATTTATCATTTCTTTTGCCACAGTAGTATTCCATTACAATCATATGTCACAATTTTTTATTCATTCCCAAATTGATGAGGATACATTTAATTTTCAGGTCTTTGCCACCACAAAGGAAGGTGCCATAAATATTTTACGTTATGTAGATTCTTTTCCTTTTCCCTTGATCACTTAGTAAATAAATTTATTAGTAGTACAATTTTTCAAAAACTATTTTCTGACCTTTTCTGATTTTCTGACCTTCCTCTCACTCTTCCCCCTTCCCTCATGCAGCAGAGTAATATAATAAAGGTTATACACATGTCATTATACAATACATATATTCATCATTTTGTGAAAAGAGATACATATTACTTACACTAGAAATATGTTTCTTGAGGTTAGGAATCATTAACTCATTTGCATTTGTATTTCCTAGACAGCTAGGTGGGTTAGTGAATAGAGTGCTCAACCTAACTTCATGACAATTCATTTTCCTGAATTCAAATATAACATCAGACATTTACTAACTATATGACGATGGGCAAGTCACTTGTCTGTACTTGTCTCATTTCTTCATCTGTAAAATTAACTGGAAACAGAAATAGCAAGCTATTCCAATATTTTTCCCAAGAATAAACTAAATGGGATTATAGAGAACCAGACATCATTGAACAACTGAAATACCAACTTGTATTCCCAATGATTTGCTCTGTGGCTGGCACTTAATAATAGCCTCTTAACTTATAACATTTTCCCCATTCATTCATTTAATAATATTGTCTCTTATTCTTTCCCAAGATTAAGTAATCTCAATATTTTTAAAATGCTCTTTTAAACATTGTTTTGAATGTCTAATACACTACCAGTCCCTCCATAGAACTCTCCTTTCAACAAAGAATTATAGTCATCTAACACAAATTAAAACATTTACTACCAGTGAAAATGCAATCCATTAGACTTATACACTTTTCTGCTAAAAGGAGGGAAGATTCTTCACCATCTGTCCTCTGAAATCATGATTGATCATTGTAATATTGATCTAAAGCCATTCAGTGTCTTTAACAACCAATCATCAAGAGTTTATTACTTTTTTCTAGGCACTATGTTAATCACTGAGGCTACAAAGACAAAAGTTCTTATTAATGAGAGATTATATTCTAAAGAGTGTACCAAAAGAACATATATAATCATATGCCTAATGTGAACATGAACACAAGTCTTTTTGGAGGGTTTCCTTTAGTACATTGGAGAACCACAAAAGATTTCATTAGAATATATTAACAAGTTCCTTAAAAACAGTTACTATGCTTTCGATCTGTTTGGTATTCTCCACCTAGCATCTAAGACGGTGATTCTCAAAGTGGGTACCACCGCCCCCTGGTGGGTGCTGCAGCAATCCAGTGGGGTGGTGATGGCCACAGGTGCATTCATCTTTCCTATTAATTACTATTAAATTAAAAAAAAATTAATGTCCAGGGGGCTAAGTAATATTTTTTTTCTCTAAAGGCAGATGGTAGGCCAAAAAAGTTTGGGAACAACTGATCTAAGATGTCCCTTAATGTTTTGTTTTGTTTTGTTTTTAACTGACTAGTAAAATACACATTTTTAATTTGGATGAAACTGTCTTTTTTTTAATATAGACTACTAATCCATAATAAAAATATTTTAGTATTACATATATTATATATACTGTATATATTACATTTATATGGTATACAAGGTGATTTTCACATATAATATCTCACTTGATTAACAAAATCTACAATGAAAAATGCTGCTTTAAACAGTTGTATTTTAAATGATTGGATTAACTTTTGGCCCTGTTGTTGAAGGCACATGAATTAAACTAATTTTTTCTCCATCAGCATGCTGGACATGGTTTTGCTATCACATAAGTCTATCACAAATGACTTAACATTATACCATCTCTCCTTAAAGTATCTTTTCTACCTGACCCTTAGTAGGAGCCTATTCCAACCTGAACTCTGATCAATCCATATCTGTACTCACTGTGGTCACTTCCATGGCTTCAACCCATTGTTAGTCCATTTCCCTACCACATTACATCATGTTTATGGTGCCTTTTATTTTCCCTTTATTCCGCTAAATTCCCTCATTAGAATATAATCACTTGTATGTATGGTTTTCCTTGCTTGTATTTGCATCTCAAATGCCTGGAACATCGTGAGCATTTAATAGATTCCTGTTCAATTGCCCTTCTTTTCACACAGAATAGATGATAAATAAATTTGTTTTTTTCATTCATTGCATAATTTATCTCTACATACTTAAAATGTATTGATATAGTTAATTCCTTCTCCTACAAAGATTGTAAGCCCTCTAAAATGTAGTATATGGTTGAGTAAAAAAAAATTTAACTCATGGATAACCTGACACCAAGCCTCTTGCACATTCCTATGTTGGTATCACAAAGGAATATAATTTCAGAAAACATACTCAGAGACTATAAAGCTTGGGAGAACCTGACAGACTTCAGATTTTCATTAGCATTGAAAAAATTTGAGACATAGAGACATATTCTAGAATAACACTGAAGCATTGCAGTTATACCTTTGCCAGATTCTAAACACTTATTAAATATTCATCATGGCCCGGAATTATAAAAGGTAGAGAGCATTCAAAGACAAAGTGAAAATAGTCCAAATTCTCATAGAACTTCCAACCTGAGGGAAACAAAGAAAGGAAGAGGATATTAATTTATGAAGTATTCTACTTGCCAGGAACTATACCAAGCACTTTACTAATATCACATTTCATCCTCACAACAACCATGTAAGGAAGGTCCTATTATTATCACCATTTTACAGTTTAAGAAGTAGAAGTAAACAAAGTTTAAGTAAATTTCCAAAGTTATACTGTTAGTAACTGTCTGAATAAGTTGGATTATATACCTGTGGTATATAAAAACAGATATAAGCCAATGGGAAAGATTCTAGCCAAAGTTCATTAATAAATATTTCATGTAAAAATCAACAAATTATTTTTTTCAATGATCCCTTTTAATAACTCAAAATAGTGACTAATAATAATTTCAGCTATACAATAATCTCTTAGTAAAATAAATCAATCTTCTAGCCTTTTAATCAGAGTGGAAAACTACAATAATATGTTTATATGTTAAGGATCTATGACTACATACTATGTTATATAAATTAATTTAATGTAGCACAAAATTTCTGTACAATTTTATATAATTTAAAGACAGCAAATAAAAATTTTGCTTAATATTATGAACAAGTTAATCACAAAAAAGGTATTAGAACACCTATCAATTTTCTATAACTCTAGGGCAAAATCCACTAAATGATTTTCAAAATTATTACTTAATGTGTTATAGTATTTTCCTAGTTACATAATTACATGCTACATTCTTTACACAGAAAATCCTTTCACTGGCAATAGTGCCAAATATAGGTGTGGAAAACATTTGGCTCCAACTCCAGACATGTGTACACATACCCTTGAGGACCACACTAATCTACAAGCAAATTACAAAAGGTCCTTTATTTTCAGACAAAAGCTGAATGTGAAATCTTAAACCTGCAGCTGCTTCAAACTCAATTCAGAAGGCAATTCAATTTGAGTTTTACATACAATATATTCTTGTATGGCCTTGGGCTCTGTTTTTTTTTGGTGATCATTAATCCTTCTGGTCATAATTATTCTCTGAGGATTGCCCATGTCTATTTTTATTTTTAAAAATTTAAATGTCTTATTGAAAGATTTCTACAATTATGACTTTATATGTGGAAACTCCATCCCCAGTGATAATTGTCATTAGGTAGTCTATTTGCTTCTAAGGTTTGGATTCCCTAGACTTGTCTTCTAGCTTATGATGTATACATGTGATTTGTTGTTATTGTAAGCAGAGTGAGACTAAAATTCATTGAATGAGGACCTCTTCCATAATAATTATTTTTAACTTTCAATCTTGCTTCAATGTCCTGTTATATTGAGTAGATGCCTGCCTGTCACTTCATCTTTTTATCTTTATCGTGCTTTATTTAGAATATTGCATCTGTATTTTTAAAACAAGAGACTTGAGCTCAATGACTGTTATCACTGAGGTTCAGGTATGAGCATAACGAATTAATGATAATCCAGAAGGAGTTATGGGGGATACATAAATATGAAATAGTACACAAAAGAGATTTTCCTCCTCATTTTATTTTATTGGCTAGCCAAGTTGTCAGTCAGATCAGGTTTTGTAGTAAGGATTTCAAATTAGTAGTTATACTTTGCCCTAGTACATTTTGAAAGATTAGTCAGTGACATGAAATAAAAGAACTGTGGATGCTACCAGATACATTCCTCAGAGTTTGAGATCTATTACTGTATGTATCCTGAAGTTGAGCAACTCTGCTTCCTGACCCTCTTCTGGTCAGTGAATTTTATATTTGTTTGGACCAGATTACCTAAATTGGCTAAATTCCATTGAAAGATGATTTGCCTCAGAAGGATTTCTTGTTGACGTAGACTTAATGATAACACTCCTAGTCTAAGTTTCTGAATGCAAACTATACTTCTTGTCATGAATGAATTGTTGTAGTACCCTGTCAATCAGTGTCCCTTTTATTTGTGAAAGTAAGGATTGCTGTTCTCAGTATTGGGTCCAGGAGGATGTGTTATTTAGAATTTCTGGGGTTTTATTTAGAAGTATTAAGCCTCAGGATATGTAGATATATGACAACTTCCTGTGGATATCTGGGGGACTCTGAGACTACATTTTCCATGATGCAATGGGTCTCCTATTTTGGACGTGATGATGTCTTCCTCGTAAAGCCCTGCTTTAAGGATTGGCCAATGAGGCTTGATGCTCTCTTTTTGGTATGAGGCAGCCAGATGGGGTTTAGAAAAATGCCGGGAGGTTTAAAATAGCTTTTATCAGGCATGTGGTCTTTTATATATTTTACCAACATGGCCATAGTAATTAAAATATTACTTTTCCTCATAATATCAGCCTTTATCATTTTTAATCGTTACAAGGAAAATTTTTTTGTAGAGTTATTGCCATGAAAGAGCCCTAGCACTGGATCTTAAGTAGTAAATCTGAAAACTTGACTGTCTTCAATTTAGAGGATACAAAAAGATGGCTAGATATAAAGACACACTGGGTGGGCCAAGAGAAGTTCCTGGGCATGGAGCCAAGATGGTAGAGTAATCCTTAGCAACTCTGTGCCATCATGAGAATTCTCTCTGACAATACTTAAAATATCAACAGAAAATGAACACAGGAGTGAAAAAAACAATGAGAAGACAGACTAAAATGACTTTCAGGAAAAAAAAGTTAGGCAACGAACATCTGGGACACTGGGGTGAGAGGAGAGCAAGCCCAGCAGGAATCTGTGCTAAGGAGGGAAGAGCAATCCAAGAAACAACCACCTCACTCCCATTCCACATCTGCTGTCCAAGGTTTGGGGAACTATGTCCAAGCCAACATCCAGACCCTAAAGCCCTGTCTGAGCAAATAGAGGAACAAGCCAATGCTTACCCCCTTGAAATTTCAAAACTGTGGAGAAGTCTGGAACCCTGGCTCAGGGAATTCTAGTCTAGTCGGAGCTTGGGATAAGGACTTAATTCACATATTGGGGTGGATGACATTGCTAAGAATTCATCTTTTTGTAAAAGCTCAGAGGGGAGCTCCAAGACAGAACAAAGGTATGCCTAAATGAATCAAGTACACAGCCCTTGACCTGAGGAAGATCATAGTGAGATCAAAAGCTTACACCTAAGCCTGAGGCAAGTCTTTAAGATATCAGCATGTCAAAGACCAACTGAATCAGTAAGGGGAGGGGACTCATAAACCTCTCAGCCCTCAGATCATCACATCATCCCAACTGCACCTACCTATATTTAGATAGGGAAAATGAGCAAACAACAACAAAAAAGCACCTAATTCTAAAGAATTTTTAAAGAGACAAAGAGCAAGAAGCAGACACAGAAAGGAACAATGAAAGCAAAGGAAGCACGCCCAAAGTCCTAAATTAAAAAAAAAATTAATTGGACACATATTTTGGAAGAATTCAAAAAGGACTTCAGAAACATTAAGAGAGACAGAGGAAAAGTGGGAATGAGAAAGGAAAGTAATACAATGAGAAATGAAAATGATGCAACGAGAAAGGAAAGTGATACAAGAAGAAAAAAATTAATGCAAGAAGAAATGGTCCAATTGAAAAAGGAGAAACAAAAACTGACAGAGGGAAATTGTAACTGGCTTGGAGAGGTTAAAACAAATATACTCACTGGGGTTAAGAATTCCATCTTATGCTTCAGAGAACTAGAAGGGGAATAAGACAAGGAGAGAGGGAGGTAATTGGAGGTAGGGAGAAATGGGAGGAAGGAAATGACAAAAAGTCAAGTATTTGTGAAGAGGAACAGAGAGAAAGGGAAGAGAGCAGAATTTAAAGGGGATAATATGATGGAGGACAATACAGAGTAGGTAATCATAACATTGAATGTCAATGGGATGAACAGACCCATAAAATGGAAGTAGATAGCAAAGTGGATTAAAAATAAGAATTTTTGTATATTTTGTTTCCAAGAAACACATTTGAGGAGTGGTAGCATACACAGATTTAAGAGGCTGGAACAGAATTTATTATGCATTATCTAAAGTAAAAAAAAAAAACAAGAGCAATAATCATGATACCACAGAAAGCTAAAGCAGAAACTAATTTATTAAAAGAGATAAGGAACAAAATTCCTTTTGATAAAAGGTACTATAAACAATAAAGTAATATCATTACTAAACATTTATGCACCAAATGGCATATTATCTAGATTTCAAAAGGAAAAATTAAGGAGTTCAAGGATGAAATAGATAGTAAGACCATATTAGTGGGGGATCTCATCCTTTTTTCCTTCAGAACTAGATAAATCAAACCAAAAAAATGAATGAGAAAGAAGTAAGGGAAGTCAATACATTTCTAGAAAAATTAGAGTCAATAGATATCAGGAGAAAACTGAATAGGAATATACCTTCATCTAAGTGGTACATAGTACATATACAAAGATTAACCATATACTTGGGCATAGAAAATTTGCAAACAAATGAGGAAAAGTAGAAATAGTAAATGTAATTTTTAGATCATAATTTGATGAAAATGATAATTAACAAAGGTCTATGGAAAGTCATATTTATAATTAATTGGAAACTAAATAATATAATTCTTCAAAACTGGTGGGTCAATAAAAATCATAGAAACAATTGCTGTCTTCATTAAAGAGAGTGACAATGAAGAAACATAATATCAAAATTTAATGGGATATAGTTGAAGCAGTTTGCAGGTGAAATTTTATATCTCTGGGTGCCTATATCAACAAAATAGAGAGGGAGGAAATCAATGAAGTAGGCTTACAACTTAAAAAATTTAGGGAAAAAAAACAAATTAAAAATCTCCAGATAAAAACTAATTTGGAAATGCTAAAAATTAAAGGAGAAATTAATAAAATTGAAAATAAAAAAACTATTGAAGTAATAAACAAGACTAAGAGCTAGTACTTTGAAAAAAGAAATAAAGAAAATAAAGGACTGGTTAATCTAATAAAAAAAAAGAAGGGAATCAAATTAACAGAATCAGAGATGAAAAGGTGTGATCTAACCTCTAATGAAGAGGAAATTAAGGTAATTATTAAGAACTATTTTGTTAAATTATATGGCAATAAATATGACAATCTAGGTGAAATGAATGAACATTTATAAAAATATGAATTGCCTAGATTAATAAAAGTGGGACTAGAATATTTAAATAAACTTATCTGAAAAACATAAATTGAACAAACCATCAAGGAACTTCCTAAGAAAAAATCCACAGGGTCAGATGGATTCACAAGAGAATTCTTTCAAAGATTTAAAGAACAATCATTCCCAATACTATGAAAAATATTTGACAAAATAAGCAAAAAAGGAGTTTAACAAAATTCTTTTTTTGACAAAATATAGTATTAATTCCTAAGCCAGGCAGGCCAAAAATGGAGAAAGAAAACTACAAACTAATTTCCTTAATGAGCATAGATACAAAAATCTTAAACAAAATACAAGCAAAAAGACTACAGGAAGTAATCACAAGGATTATCCACTATGATCAGGTGGGATTTATACCACAAATGCAAGGATGGTTTAATATTAATCCACATAACTGACCTTATCAATAATCAAACCAGCAGAAATCACACAGTTATCTCAATAGATGCAGAAAAGGCCTTTGACAAATACAACACCCATTTCTATTGAAAACACTAGAAAATATAGGAATAGACAAAATAATAATAGAAAGTACATATTTAAAACCATCAGCAAGTATCATCTGCGATAAGGAAAAATTAGAAGCCTTCCCAATAAGATCATGAGTGAAGCAAGGATGCCCATTATCACCTCTATTATCTAATATTTTACTAGAAAAGCTAGCAATTAGAGAAGAAAAAAAATTGAAGGGATTAATGGAGACAGTGAAGAAACTAAACTATCACTTTTTGCAGGTAATATGATGGTATATTTAAAGAATCCTAGAGAATCAACTAAAAAGCTAATGGAAATAATCAACAACTTTAGCAAAGTTACAAGGTCCAACCTAAATCCACATAAATCATCCGCATTTCTATATGTTTCCAACAAAATTCAGGGGCAGGAGTTAGAAAGAGAAATTCCATTTAATATCATTCTAGACAAGGTAAAATATTTAGGAATTTTTCTACCAATACAAATACAGGAATTATATGACTACAACTCCAAAACTTTTTTTTCCTTTATTAAAGTGTATTTATTTACTTCATTAATTTATAATATTTTCCATGTTTACATGATTCATGTTTTTTTCCTGCCCTTCTCCCACCCCCTCCCATAGCCAATGAACAATTCCACTGAATTTTTAATGTATTATTGATCAAGACTTATTTCCATAATATACTATTTGCAATAGACTGATCATTTAGAGTCTACATTGTCAATCATATCCCCATTCAGCTATGTGATCAAAAAGTTATTTTTCGAGTTCCGGGTTAAGATGGTGGCAGAGTAAGAAGCAGCTCTTAACCTCTCCTGACTGAAACACACAAAACTCCTCAAGGGGACATAAAAACAAGTCCAGACGAATGGAGGAACCCCACAACAGGGCACATCGTGGAAGGTACGTGGAATCGAGGCATTTCCATGCTATAAAGGGGTGAAACAGCTCTCACTAAATCGCGGGCTGAGCAACCACCCCACCCCACCCCCTCCACACACAACAATCGATAGCGCCAAAGCCAGCTAAAAAGAAATATAGCAAGTTTGGGGCACCTATCGAGTCATTGGCAGCTCCGGGGCCTCTTCCTGAGAGCAGCAAGATTTAGGACCCCAATAAGCCAAAAAACGCACTCGAAATCTGAGCGCGGAAGCAGAGAGTGGACGCAGGGCGCAGAGCGCGGGCAGAGAGCACAGGCACTGGAGGAGGCGTGGGTGGAGGCAGACACAGCCAGGAACTAAAGCTCTGAAACCCTGAGTGGGGAACCAGTGTGGACGGGTATACGACTGTGGAAGCAGCGCCCTGAGACCTGTAAAGGAACCTCTGGCAGAGGATCAAGCAAGGGGGTCCACCAGGGGGCTTGACCTTGGAAAAAACCAGAACTCAGACCTCAGGAGCCAATAGACCAAGGACAGACACTGAGCGGGAGGATAAACCTGAGAAGCTGCTGGGCTAACGATGGCTACACAGTCTCAGGAAGCTCAGAAGAGAAAGAATAACAAGAAAAAGAAGTCTTTAACACTCGACAGCTTTTCCACAGAGAAAATCCAGACAACCGAGCAAACAGAGGGGGAGAACAAACAAGCATCCGGACCCTCCTCAAATAAGGAAAACTCCTCACAAGCTATGGAAGAGTTCAAAACTGAGATTTTGAGGAAAATGGAAGAGATCTGGCAAGAAAATAACTGTTTAAAAGGTAGAATCTTGCAATTAGAAAGTGAGGCTCAGAAACCAAATGAACTGAGAAGCAAATTGAACACCAGAAATGACCAGATTGAAAAGGAATACCAGAAGATAATGGCCGAAAACCAGAAGATTATGGCCAAAAACCAGAAGATTATGGCCGAAAACCGAAAGATTATAGCCGAAAATCAATCCCTAAAGGCTAGAATTGAGCAGCTAGAAGCTAATGATCTCTCAAGACAACAAGAACAATTAAAAAGTCAAACGACTGAAAAAATAGAAGGAAACATGAAATATCTCAATGACAGAGTGACAGACCAAGAAAACTGGTCTAGAAGAGACAATTTGAGAATAAATGGTCTTCCAGAAAAACCAGAAATTAATAGAAACCTGGACTCCATACTAACAGAAATAATTCAGCAAAATTGCCCTGAAGTCCTACAACAAGAGGGCAATATAGACATTGAAAGGATCCATAGAACACCTGCGGCATTCGATCAAGAAAAGAAAACACCCAGAAATATAATTGCAAAATTCAAGAGTTTCCAAGCAAAAGAAAAAATCTTACAAGAAGCCAGAAAGAAACAATTCAAATATCAAGGAGCACCAATCAGGATCACACAGGAGCTGGCAGCCTCAACGCTAAAAGATCTCAAGGCTTGGAATACGATATTCAGAAAGGCAAGAGAGCTGGGCCTGCAACCATGGATCAACTACCCATCAAAATTGACTATATATTTCCAGGGGAAAGGATGGGCATTCAACAAAATTGAAGAATTCCAGGTATTTGCACAGAAAAGACCAGGGCTAAATGGAAAGTTTGATATCCAACCACAAAAATCGAGAGAAACATGAAAAGGTAAATAAGATACAGAGGGGAATGAAAGAAAACTTATAATTTTTAAATTTGCCTTCTTAAGGGCCTCAGTGAGATCTAATTATCTGTATTCCTATGTAGAGAAATATTATTTATAATTCTCTGTAGTGAACTCTATTCACTATTATAATATTCACTATTATAGTAATAAGAAGAATAATTCACAGGGTGAGGGTAGAACACTAAATAATCTAAGATGGCATGGGGGATGGGAAAGAGGGGGTGAATAGCAGGGGACACCAAGAGAAACTTGAGTGAATAAGAAAATAGGATATTCTATTACACACAAAGAGGGCATGGGATGGAGAGGGGACAAATACTATTATAAGAAGGAGAGGAAGAGAGCATAAAGAGGTAATAATCAAACCTTACTCTCAGTGTAATCAACCCAGAGAGGGAAGAGTAGCTATACTATCCATCGGGACATAATACTCGTATCTAACCCTTCTGAGAAATTTAGAAGGGATAAACCAAGGGGAGCAGGGGAGTGGGGAGGTCAAAAAAAGGGAGGGGTTAAGGGAGAGGGAGTTCATAAGGCCTTTAAAAACAAAAAGAGGGGGGAAAATAAGGGAGGGGGTAGAAAGGGAAGTTAATCAAGGGAGGAGATAAGGGATAAGTTCTTAATAGCAAACCACTGGTTTTAAAGGAAATAGTTTAAGGAGAAGGGGTAGGAATGGGGGAGGATTTGAAAATGTCAGCAAATGCACAACTGATGATTATAACTCTGAATTTGAATGGGATGAACTCTCTCATCAAAAAGAAGCAAATAGCAGAGTGGATTAGAAACCAAAATCCCACCATACGTTGTCTACAAGAAACACATATAAGGCGGGTGGACATACACAAGTTTAAGGTTCAGGGTTTGAGCAAAATCTTTTGGGCGTCAAATGAGAAAAAGAAGGCAGGAGTGGCTATTATGATTTCTGAAAAAGCCAAAGTAAAAATGGATATGATTAAAAAAGACAGGGAAGGTCATTACATCCTGATTAAAGGCAGTATAAACAATGAGGAAATAACACTGCTCAATATGTATGCACCAAGTGGCATAGCACCCAAATTCATAAAGGAGAAACTGGCAGAGCTCAAGAAGGAAATAGATAGTAAAACCATACTAGTGGGAGATCTAAATATTCCTCTGTCAGATCTAGATAAATCAAACCGAAAAATAAATAAGAAAGAGGT
>NC_058130.1:659459042-659469418 GCF_016433145.1 Gracilinanus agilis
GGAGGATCAGTGGAATAGACTTGGGGTAAATGACATCAGCAAGACAGTGTATGATAAACCCAAAGAGCCCAACTTTTGGGACATGAATCCACTATTTGACAAAAACTGCTGGGAAATTTGGAAAACAATATGGGAGAGATTAGGCCTAGATCAACATCTCATACCCTACACCAAGATAAATTCGGAATGGGTGAACGACCTGAATATAAAGAGGGAGACTATAAACAAGTTAAGTGAACACAGAATAGTATACTTGTCTGATCTCTGGGAAAGGAAAGACTTTAAAACCAAGCAAGAGTTAGAGAAAATTACAAAATGTAAATTAAATGGTTTTGATTATATTAAACTAAAAAGTTTTTGTACAAACAAAAACAATGTAGTCAAAATCAGAAGGGAAACAACAAATTGGGAAAAAATCTTTATAACGAAAAACTCTGACAGGGGTCTAATTACTCAAATATACAAGGAGTTAAAGCAATTGTATAAAAAATCAAGCCATTCCCCAATTGATAAATGGGCAAGAGACATGAATAGGCAATTTTCAGGTAAAGAAATCAAAAGTATCAATAAGCACATGAGAAAGTGTTCTAAATCTCTAATAATTAGAGAAATGCAAATCAAAACAACTCTGAGGTATCACCTCACACCTAGCAGATTGGCTAAAAGGAAAGAAGGGGAGAGTAATGAATGTTGGAGGGGATGTGGCAAAATTGGGACATTAATGCTTGCTGGTGGAGCTGTGAACTGATCCAGCCATTCTGGCTGGCAATTTGGAATCATGCTCAAAGGGCTATAAAAGAATGCCTGCCCTTTGATCCAGCCATACCATTGCTGGGTTTGTACCCCAAAGAGATCATAGATAAACAGACTTGTATGAAAATATTTATAGCTGTGCTTTTTGTGGTGGCAACAAATTGGAAAATGAGGGTATGTCCTTCAATTGGGGAATGGCTGAACAAACTGTGGTATATGCGGGTGATGGAATACTATTGTGCTAAAAGGAATAATAAACTGGAGGAGTTCCAGGCGAACTGGAGAGACCTCTGGGAACAGATGCAGAGTGAAAGGAGCAGAGCCAGAAGAACTCTGTATACAGAGACTGATATCCTGTGGTAAAATTGAATGTAATAGACCTCTGTACCAGCAGCAATACAATGACCCAGGACAATTCTGAGGGATTTATGGTAAAGACGCTACCCACATTCAGAGGAAGGACTGCAGGAGAGGAAACATATAAGAAAACAACTGCTTGAATGCATGGGTCGGGGTGGACATGATTGAGGGTGTGGACTCGAAACTACCATACCAATGCAACTACCAACAATTTGGAAATTGGTCTTGATCAAGGTCACATGACAAAACTAGTGGAAATGTGCATCGGCCATGGGGGGGGGGGGGAGTGCGGTAGGTGAAGGGGAAAGGAGGAGCATGAATCATGTAACCATGTTAAAAATGAATATTAATAAATGTTAAAAAAATTATTTTTCTTCTTTTGTTCTACTCATATAGTTTATTCTTTGGGTGTGGATAGCATCCTTTTTCATAAATTCCTCAGAATTGTCCTGGATTATTGTATTGCTGCTGGTAGAGAAGTCCATTACATTCAATTATGCCACAGTGTATCAATCACTGTATAGAATGTTCTCCTGGTTCTGCTCCTTTAGCTCTGCATCAATTCCTAGGGGGCATTCCAGTTCACATGGAATTCCTCCAGTTTATTATTCCTTTTAGCACAATAGTATTCCATCACCAACAGATTCCACAACTTATTCAGTCATTCCCCAATCAAAGGGCATCCCTTCATTTTCCAATTTTTGCTATCACAAAGAACATGGCAATAAATATTTTTGTACACATATTTTCCCTATTATCTCTTTGAGTTCATAATCCAGCAGTGGTATGGCTGGATCAAAGGGGAGACAGTCTTTAAAATCCCATTGGGCATAGTACCAAATTGTGTTCCAGATGGATAGACCAATTCACAACTCCACCATTAGTGTCCCAATTTTGCCACATCACCTCTGACATTTATTACTTTCCTTTTCTGTCATTTTAAGCAATATGCTAGGTGTGAGGTGGTACCTCAGAATTGTTTTGATGTGCATTTCTCTAATTATAAGAGATTTAGAACACTTTTTCATGTGCTTATTGATGGTTTTGATTTCTTTTATCTGAATACTGCCTATTCATGTCCCTTGCCCATTTATTAATTAGGAATAGGTTGTGGTTTTTTTTTGTACAGTTGATTTAGCTCCTTGTAAATTTGAGTAATTAGACTTTTGTCAGAGGTTTTTGTTATATACATTTTCCCCATTTGTTGCTTCCCTTCTAATTTTAGTTGCATTGGTTTTGTTTGTAAAAAATCTTTTTAATTTAATGTAATCAAAATTATTCATTTTATATTTTGTAATATTCTCTATCTCTTGATTGGTCTTAAAATCTTTCCTTTCCCATAGATCTGACAAGTATACTATTCTATGTCTTATAGTTTCCTTTCTTTATATTTAAGTCATTCACACATTCTGAATTTATCTTGGTATAGAGTGTGAGATGTTGATCTAAAACCTAATCTCTCTCATTGTTTTCCAATTTTCCCAGCACTTTTTGTCAAATAGTGGATCTTACTACCAAACCTGAAATCTTTTGGTTTTATCATACACTATGTTGCTGAGGTCATTTACCCCAAATCTATTCCATTGATCCTCCTTTCTGTCTCTTAGCCAGTACCATATTGTTTTGATGACCACTGTAGTTTAAGATCTGGTCCTGCTAGAACTCCATTCTTCACATTTTTCATCATTTCCAATCTTGGTCTTTTGTTCTTTCAAATGAATTTAGTTATAATTGTTTTCTAATTGAGTAAAAAAATTGTATTTTGATAGGTATGGTACAAAATAAGTAAATTAAGTTGGGTAGGATTGCCATTTTTATTATATTAGCTCATCCTACCCATGAGCAAATAATGTTTTTACGATTATTTAGATCTAGTTTTAATTGTGTGTAAAGTGCTTTATAGTTGTTTTCATACAGCTCTGGTGTTTGTTTGTGAGATAAATTTCTAAATATTTTATAATATCTAGTGTCATTTTAAATGGAATTCCTCTTTCTGACTCTTGCTCCTGAGGTCTGTTGGAAATATATAGGAATGCTGATGACTTATGTGGGTTTATTTTGCTAAAGTTGTTGATTATTTCCACTAGCTTACTAGGATTCTTTAAGTAGACCAACATATCATCTGCAAAGAGTGAGAGTTTAGTTTCCTCATTGCCTACTTTAATCCCTTCAACTTCTTCTTCTCTAATTGCTACTGCTAGCATTTAGATAGATTAAATAATAGAGGTTATAATGGACATCTTTGCTTCTGATCTTATTGGAAAGGCTTCTAATTAATCCCATTGCAGATGATGCTTGCTGATGGTTTTAAATATATAAGGTTTATTATTTTTTAAGAAAGGCCCATCTATTCCTGTACTTTCAAGTATTTTCAGTAGGAATGAGTGTTGTATTTTGACAAAAGCCTTTTCTGCCTCTATTGAGACAATCATTTGATTTCTGTTTGTTTGGTTGTTGATATGATCAATTATGTGGATAATTTTCCTAATATAAACCATCCTTGCGTTCCTGATATTAATCCCACCTGATCACAGTAGATAATCCCTGTAATAACTTGCTGGATTCCTTTTGCTAGTGTGAAATTTAAGATTTTTGCATCTATATTCATTAAGGAGATTGATGTGTAGTTTTCTTTCTCTATTTTTAGTCTGCCTGGCTTTGGAATCAGTACCACATTTGGGTCATAAAAGAATTTGGTAGAAATATTTCCTTGCTTATTTTGTTAAATACTTTGTGTAGTATTGGAGTTAGTTGTTCTTTAAATGTTTGATAGAATTCACTTGTGAATCCATCTGACCTTGGGGATTTTTTATTTAGGAGTTCCTTAATGGCTTATTCAATTTCTTTTTCTGTGATGGGATTGCTTAAGTATTCTATTTCATCTTTTGTTAATCTAAGCAATTCATATTTTTGTAAATATTTATCCATTTCACCTAGATTGTCATAGTTATTGCCATATAATTGGCAATAAAAAATACTTCTTAATAATTACTTTAATTTCCTCTTGATTAGAGGTAAGGTCACCTTTTCATCTTTGATACTATTAATTTGATTTTCTTTCTTTTTATTAGATTAACAATACTTTCACTGTTTTATTCAGTTTTTTAAAGTACCTGTTCCTAGTATTATTTATTATTTCAATAGTTATTTTGCATTTGCTTTTATTAATTTTTCCTTTAATTTTTATGATTTCAAATTTAGTGTTCATTTGGGGATTTTAAATTTGTTCTCTTTCTAGTTTTTTAAGTTATATGCCCAATTCACTGACCTCTTCCCTCTCTAATTCATTGATACATACAGTCAGGGATATAAATTTTACCTTAAGTACTGCTCTGGCTGTATCATTTTACATTTTGTTAAGTTGTTTCCTGAATGTCATTCTCTTCCATGAAATTAGTAATTGTTTATTTAATTAGTTCTTTAATCAACCAGTTTGGAAAAATTCAATTACATAGTTTCCAGTCTTCATTCTGCCTTTCCACAAGCCCTTATTGATTATGATTTTTATATCTTTATGGTCTGAACAAATTGCATTCATTATTTCTGCTTTCCTAAACTTACTTGCAATGTTTTATGACCTAGTACATGTTCAATTTTTGTATATGGGCCACGTGATTTTGAAAAGAAAGTATATTCCTATTTACTTTTCTTCAGATATCTATTAGCTCTACATTTTCTAACATTTCATTCATTTCTCTTATTTCTTTCTCATTTATTTTTTGATTCTATTCATCTAGTTCTGATCAAGGAAGTTTAAGGTCTCCCACTAGTATGGTTTTATTATCTATTTCCTCCTTAAGCTCCTTTCATTTTTCCTTTAGAAATCTGATTGCTGTACCATTTGGTGCATATATGTTGAGTATTGATATTTCTTTATACTGCCTTTCATCAAGATGTAATTACGTTCCTTATCTCTTTTAATTAGATCTATTTTTGCTTTAGCTTTGTCTGAGATCATAATTGTTCTCCTGCCTTCTTTGTCTCAGTTGTAGCCCAGTAAATTCTGCTCCACCCTCTAACTTTTACCCTGTGTATAATAACCTGCCTCAAGTGTGTTTCTTGTAGGCAACATATGTTAGGCTTCTGGTTTTTAATCCATTATGCTATCCTCTTCCTTTTTATTGATGAGTTCATCCCATTCATGTTCACAGTTATGATTACTGTCTGTGTATTTCCCTCCATTTTTTCTTTCTCCTTAAGTTCTGCCTTTTCTCTTATCCCTCTTACCCTCCCCTCCAACTTTTCACTTTTAGTCAGTTTTCCCTCTTTCCTCTCCCTAATGTTACTTCCCTTCCAAGCACCTCCCCTCTCATTGGTTCCCCTCTTACTAAAGTGCCTTTTAAACTTTCCCCCACCTTCTCCCTCCCTTGAATTGCTTCCCTCCCCACCAGCCCATTTATTACCCTTCTACTTCTCTATAGGGCACAATATAATTCTCAGCCCCAATAGATCTGATTGTTCTTCCCCCTCTAAGTCAATTTCAATGAGCATAGATTTAAGTATTACCTGTCTCCAATCTCTTTCACCCTTCCATTATATTGGTTTCCTCCCTTCTCCCTTTCCCCCCATGTGCTTCTTTATGAAATGTAATTTATCCCATTTTACTGTTTTGCCATTTCTCTTAATATTATACTATTTTTTACTCTAGTTATATGTGTATATATATTTGACTTTTCATTCTATACAGTGTCATTTTTTTCCTCTAAGTACTGTTAAAGGGGTTTTCTTAATCTCTCTTTCTGTCTCTTTGGGAGAGGGAGAGAGCAGAATTTCTAGGTGGATCAGAATTGATAGGTTCAGTGGGTTAGTGAGCCACAGCTAAAAATTCCTTTACCTTAGAGACCAGGACCTGAGGAGAAGGAAGTAGATTGTCCTCATACAGGAAGTTAGGGGGGAGAGTTGGTCAGTGAAATGATAAGGAAGCAACTGCTGACAGTTGGGGGTCTTTTGGTCTGTGTCTGAGGCAAGAATCTGCTGACAGTTTGCTACTGACTGTTGGGCTGTTATATAAAAGTGACTGAAGGAGTGAGTGAGTGGTGGCTGTCTATTATTTTAGGGAGTTAGGTAGTTAGTGAATAATTTATAGATAGAGTAGAGTAGATAGGCCTGTAGTACCAGGCAGAAGAAACTGTCCTCAGAAAACAGAGATAGTTTTAGGAAATTTTATGTAATTATTAGGAATTTTAGATATATAGGGTATAAGATTAATAATCTCTCTTTCCTCTTTTCTATCTTTATATCTGTTCTTCTTTCTTAGATTAAACAAAAATTTCTCTAAACTGCTCTCCTCACTTTGACAAACTCCCTAATTTAACCCTTACAGTATACTTCTTCTACCTATCCTGATGATGATAACAATTTTTAAGAGTCACCAATATCATTTTTTTCTTATAGGAATACAAATCATTTGAACTTATTGGGTCCCTTAATTTTTTCCTCTTTTTTAATTACCTTTCAGTGATTCTCTTTGGTACTCAGTTTGGGCATCAAATTTTCTTTTTAAGTCAGGTCTTTTCTTTAGGAATGCTTAGAAGTCTTCTATTTTTTAAATGACTATACTTTCCCTGTAAGAATATAGTCAATGTTGCTTGGTAGTTGATTCTTTGTTGTAGATCCAGTTCTCTTGCTTTCCAGAATGTTATATTTCATGCCCTCTGGTCCTTCAGTGTGGATGTAGCCAGGTCCTGTGTTATCCTGACTGTGGCTCTATCATATCTGAATGCTTTCTTCTTAGCAGTTTATAATATCTTTTCCTTGTTCTGAAAGTTCTTGAACTTGGCCATAAACTGGGTGTTTCCAATTGGAGAGTTAATACAGGAGGTGATCTGTGGATTCTTTTAATCTCTACTTTACCCTCTTGTTCAAGAATATTAGGGCAGTTTTCTTAGATGATTTCCTGTAGAATGGTGTCTAGGATTTTTCTTTTGTCATGATTTTCTGGTAGTCTAATAATTCTTAAATTGTCTTTTGTGGATCTATTTCCAAGGTCTTTTGTTTTATCAATGAGATGATTCATATTTTCCTCAATTTTTCATTCTTTAGATTTTGTTTTATAGTTTCTTGCTGCCCTGTGAACTCATTTGATTCTATTTGTTTGATCTAATTTTAAGTACTGAATTTCATCCCTGGCTTTTTTATCATCCTTTTCCTTTTGGATTGTTTTTCTTTGTAAGTCATCTTTCACTTTTTTGGTCTCATTTTCAAGCTGGTCAATTCTGGCTTTCAAGGCACTATAATCTTGTTTAATTCATGTATCTCTGTTTCCAGATGATGTTGTTTGCTTTTTAAGTTCTTTCCCCAATTTTCCTCAACTTCTCTTTATTACATTTTAATTGAGTTTAGAGTTCTTCCAAAGCTTGTGTTCAATTTGATGGAGTTCCTGAATTTTTGCTTGTTTTCCTTGCTCCTCCTCTGTTCCATTTGTTCCTCCTTTGTTCATTCTCTGGATAAAAGCTATCTACTCTAATTTCTTTTTTTTCTTTTTCCGTTGTATGCCCACATTTTTTCCCTCTTTCCCCACTCCCCCTAGTCATTGATTATATTCTTGCTCCTCTGTTTATTTGCAGGATTTGTGGATTTGGGCTATTCTGTTCTGAAGGGGCTCCTTCTTTGTACTGTTGACTAACTGTATTAGGCTGATGTGACAGACCTGTTGTATTGATGAGCCCTGAGGCCAGATCTTCCCCAGCTACCAGCAGAAGCTGAAGGCCAGGGTTTAGGTTTGGAGGCTGAAGGGCAGTGAAATTCATTCTCCTCTCCTCCCCCTTGCCAGGTACCTCTCTGAAGACTGCCTGGTCAGAGTCTGAGTCTCCCACTCTGGCACTAAGGTACTCTGTTAAGTTACAGGCTTTACCCTGGGATCTCAGTCAGCAGGATTATTACCTCAGGTCTGAAGGCAGTATGTGTGGGGGGGAAGGATGTTGGAGATTGGGCGTCCCTGTCCTCTGAAGGCTTCTTATCTGCACTATTGCTAGATAGGTTTAAACCTGGCTGTGCTGTTCTAGGGGAATTGGATGTGCCCTGAGGCTAAAACCTCCAGAAGCAGAAGCACAAGATGGAAGTGTGGTGGCTAAAGCCTGAGCCACCAAGCTGGTCTCCTCTCTTCCTCTCTCCTCCAGCTGCTTTCCAGCCAGCCAGAGCCAGAGCATCTGTGCAGCAGTAGCAAGGCACCCCTTCTGGGCTGGAGCTCTTGCCCAGAGACCTCAGCAACCACCAGAATCACAGTAGATAGGGGAAGGGCTCTGGGGACCTTCCTTTTGTCTTTACCTTAAACCTGAGAATTCACCCTTCTCTGAGTACCTTTAAAGTTGAAAGAAACAAGAGGGTCCCCCAGTTCTTCCCAAAAAAAATTTGTTTTTTTATTCCTCTCAAACCACTTTTTTTTGATTGGTGTAGAAAAGTTTTCACAGAGGCCTTGACTTTTGCTTCTAAACCACCCTACTCTGGAAATCTTTTTTACGAAACACTTTACACACAATTAAATCTAGTTCTAAATAACTGGAAAAACATCAATTCCTCAAGGGTAGTATGAGCCAATATAATAAAGATTACAACCCTATCCAAATTAATCTAGTCATTCAGTGCCATCAAACTACCAAACTACCTAAAAAACTTTTTTTTTATAGAATTAGAAAAATATATAACAAAGTTCTTCCAGAGGAACAACAGATCAAGAACATCAAGGAAATAATGAAAAGAAATGTGAAGGATGGGGCCTAGTAGTACCACATCTTAAACAGTACTATGAAGCAATGATCATCAAAACAATATAGTTCTGGCTAAGAGATGGAAGAGTGGATAAATGGAATAGACTAGGGATAAACCCAGAGATCCCAGCTTTTGGGACAAGAACTCACTATTTGACAAAAACTTCTAGGAATATTGGAAAATAATATGGGGGAGATTAGGTTTAGATCAGCATTTCACACCCTATACCAAGATAAATTCAAAATGGGTAAATCATTTAAATATATATAGTGAAAACCTAAATAAATTAGGTGAACAAAGAATAGAATACCTGTCAGATCTGTGGGAAAGGAAGGAATTTAAAACCAAACAAGTGATAGAGAACATTACAAAATATAAAATTAATTACTTTAATTGTATCAAATTAAAAAAAAGGTGTACAAACAAAACCAATGCAACCAAAATTAGAAAGAAAGCAACCAGCTCAAAGAACATTTTATAATAAATTTCTCTGACAAAGGTTTAATTTCTCAAATATATAACTAAGTCAAATTTTCAAAAAATCAAGTCATTCCCCAATCAACAAATGGTCAAGGGACATGAATAGACAGTTTTCACATTGTAATAAGGGAGTAAACTGGAGGGAGAAATATTACCAGAAAAAATGGACCATCTGTCAGCTTCCCTCTTCAATGACTCCCCTATTACTGTAGTAATCTAGGGGCTTCTCTGGAAATAATGATGGTTCAGAGGGTTTGTGCCAGCGCCAAGGAGGCAGAAGAAACCATTCTTTATGAGGTAAGAGAAGTGGGAACCCCAGGCAGTGAGGCAGGGGACCACAATACCAACAAACCTCCCCTTTATTAGCACTGCTGCACAGCAGGGGGTCTGATTGATACAGCTGCTCTGGATGTGAGACTGCTTCCAGACCCTAGCCCCTCTCTGCCCTCAAGATGAGACTAGTCTGACTCCTGTAATCTGTCAACTAAATGGTTGATTAAGAAGAACAAAGAGGCAGGTGCTGGAATGGGGTAGAGGGTTTAGGAGACCCTACTTGATCCTGCCCATCATGGTCCTTCCTTGTGAGGAGCCAGGGATCTGGTTTCTACTCACAAGTTCATCTCCCATTCCCAACTGTCACTAATGTCGCCTGAGGGCCCTCCTTATGAGAAATCTTAGATTAGGTTTCTTCTCACAAGTTCTTCTCCCCTTCTCAAACAAGTCACTAACCTATATGATCCTATTAAGTTTTAGAAAGGTAAGTTCCTTTGTAGAGCAAGGGTAAGGATTGTGATGGAGTTTGGGATCTGTTTCCACAATGAAGTCCTAATCCCTCAGGATCCAGTGATCCTGGCTCTGGGTGATGGCACAGTCAGTGGTGGGGATCTCAGGGTCTTAGGAAATGCCTGAATACTGTCATAACCCAGATTCCTCTCATCTCCTCTCTTTCTCCTCCATATGGTGTCAGGAAGATACACAACTGAAAAATAACTGATGTCAATATATATATATATATATATATATATATATATATAGATAGATAGATAGATAGATAGATAGATAGATAGATAGATATA
>NC_058130.1:659469735-659504580 GCF_016433145.1 Gracilinanus agilis
ATAGATATAGATATAGATATAGATATAGATATAGATATAGATATAGATATAGATATAGATATAGATATAGATATAGATATAGATAGATAGATAGATAGATAGATAGATAGATAGATATATCTATATGTAAATATACCCCTATAGTTTGATGAGGAATGTAGGCTTATAATGTTTGACCATATACCTCCCAAATAAAATCCCCATCAGCTCATGTGTTCAAGCATAAAGAGTTGAAAATATGAATTCTTCTGTTTTGCATTTCTTTATTCACTGTTTAACAATATGCTTACTTACTGCACATTAGAAAAGAGAAAGTAAAAATCCTCAGCTAAAAACCAAATTAGAGATTATAAAAATTAAAGGAGAAATAAATAAAATTGAAAGTAAATGAACTACTGAATTAATAAATAAGACTAGAAGCTGGTACTTTGAAAAAAACAAATAAAATTGACAAAGTATTGGTCAATTTAACTAAAAAAAAGGAAGAAGGAAATCAAATTATCAGTATCAAAGATGAAGAGGGAGACCTCACCTCTAATGAAGAGGAAATCAAGGCAATCATTAAAAACTATTTTGCCCAATTATATGGCAATAAATATAGAAGTCTAGGTGATATGGATGAATATTTAAAAAAATATAAATTGCTCAGATTAACAGTAGAAGAAATAGAATACTTAAATAATCCCATATCAGAAAAAAAATGAACAAGCCATCAAAGAAGTTATTAAGAAAAAATCCCCAGCACCAGATATTCACAAATGAATTCTATAAAACCTTCAAAAACAAATCCCAATCCTATACAAACTATTTGACATGATAAGCAAAGAAGGAGTTCTAGCAAACTCCTTTTATGACACAAATATGCTACTGATCCCAAAGCCAGGTAGACCAAAAACAGAGAAAGAAAACTATGGACCAATATCCTTAATAAATATAGATGCAAGAATCTTAAACAGAATACTAGCAACAAGACTCCAGCAAGTGATCATGAAGGTTATTCATTATGATCAGGTGCGATTTATACCAGGAATGCAAGGATGGATCAATATTAGAAAAAAACATTCACATAATTGACCATATCAACAAGCAAACCAACAAAAGTCACATGATAATCTCAAAAGATGCCGAAACAACTTTACACCCATTCCTACTGAAAAGACCAAAAAGTTTAGGTCTTTGCTAAAAATAATAAATGGTACATATTTAAAACCAACATACATCATCTGCAATAGGGATAAATTAGAAGCATTCCCAATAAGATCAGGAGTGAAACAAGGATGCCCATTGTCACCGCTATTTTTAACATTGTATTAGAAACATTAGCAGTAGCAATTAGAGAAGAAAAAAGAAATTGAAGGTATTAAAATAGGCAGTGAAGACACCAAACTTTCACTCTACTTAAAACTTTCATCTACTTAAAAAATCCTAGAGAATCAACTAAAAAGTTAGTAGAAATAATCAAATATACAAGGAGCTAAATCAATTGTACAAAAAACAGAGCCATTACCCAATTTATAAATTGGCAAGGGACATGAATAGGCAATTTTCAGATAAAGAAATAAAAACTATCAACAAACACATGAAAAAGTGTTCTAAATCTCTTATAATTAGAGAAATGCAAGTTACGACAACTCTGAGGTACCACATCACACCTCTCAGATTAGCTAACATGACAGCAAAGGAAAGTGCTGAATGTTGGAGAGAATGTGGCCAAATTGTGACATTAATGCATTGCTGGCGGAGTTATGAATTGATCCAACCATTCTGGATGGCAATTTGGAACTACGCCCAAAAGGCTTTAAATGACTATCTGCCTTTTGATTCAGGCATAGCACTGCTTGGTTTATACCACAAAGAATTAATAAGGAAAAAGACATATACAAAAATATTTATAGCCATGCTCTTTGTGGTGTCAAAAATTTGGAAAATGAGGGAATGTCCAATTGGGGAATGTCTGAACAAATTGTGGTATCTGTTGGTGATGGAATACTATTGTGCTCAAAAGAATAATGAACTGGAGGAATTCCACATGAACTGGAATGACCTCCAGGAATTGATGCAGAATGAAAGGAGAAATCTGTGTGACCCTGGGCAAGTCACTTCACCCCCATTGCCTACCCTTACCACTCTTCTGCCTTGGAGCCAATACACAGTATTGACTTCAAGACAGAAGGTAAGGTTTTTTAAAAAAAAAGAATGAAAGGAGAAGATCCAGGAGAATGTGGTATACACTGAGGTACAATCGAACATAAGAGACTTCTCTACTAGCAGCCTTGCAAGGATCCAAAGGAAGGTTGAAGGACTTATGAGAAAGAAAACTAGCAACATTTAGAGCAAGATCTGTGGGAGTAAAAACAGAAGAAAAGCAACTGCTTGAACACATGAGCTGATGGGGATTTTATTTGGGAGGTATATGCTAAACAATAATTCTAGTCCAACTATCAATAATATGGAATTAGGTCTTAATCCATGATAAATGTAAAACTCAATGAAATTTTGTGTCAGCTACAGGGGGCTGGGAGGGTTTGGGGAAGAGGGAAAGAATATGAAAAATATAATTATGGGGAAATATTCTAAATAAAATTTTAAATTTTAAAGCATATTAAAAATAATAAGAAATAAAAGAAAAAGAAAAAAGAGAAAAAAGGAAAAAAAGAAAAGAGAAAGTAGAAAGTAGAGAATGAAATAATGCTAAATCACACATGCTGCTTTGAAATGTGTCCATGCCTACTCTCAATTAGCAAGATCTGTGTAGAAAAAAAGATTTCAAAAAAATAACAAATAACGATGAAAAATTATTGTGAATTCTATCAGAGTAGCAATTTTCTTTTGACTTTATTTGTATCCTTAATGGTTAGCAATGTGTCTGGTACATAGTAAGAGCTTAGTAAATTCCTTTTGCCTCATCAATTGCCTAGATTTGATGTCTAAAGAACTAAATTAGAATCCTAGTTCTGCTTCCTAGGTTTGTTTCACTTTGGAGAAGTATCTGTGAAAGGGAAGGGCAGGTCATCTCTAAATTTTATTTCTACTATGAAATCCAAAATCTGAAGAAAAACAGATAGTTCTTAGATATTGGGCTGAAATTTAATAAGTGAATGCAATCATGTCTCAGTAAAGGTTAATGACTAGGACTAATAATCTAATAGCATCATTCTATTAAAATTTCTTTCTTTCAAATTATCCATTATCCCTTAATGACAAAGTTCAATAGCTTATTCCTTGTCCTTATCCTCCTTGGATTCACCATATCATTTAAAACTACTGGTTAGCCAATATCTGTGTACAGTCTTTGCCTACTCTGATGCCATTTCTTTTTTTCCCTCTCTGACTTTTCTTTCTCTGAATTTCTTGGTCCTTTTAACCCTTTTATAACCTAATCACAATTTTAGCTTGGTCAATGACATTTTACCTCTTTCTAATTGTTTACTAAACCACTCTACTTAGATTGTCCATATACACTTCAACTCAATATGCATAACATGATTCATTTTCTCCTAAAAATATCTCCTCCACTGAATTTCTTACTCCTATTAGTGATTTAACCATCATTATAGTCATTCATTTAGAATCCTTAGAATTCCTGATGATTATGTTCTCTCCATTTTCCACATGTTTTCCACCCAGTCTTTATAGATTTCATTTCACATGGGTCTCTTCGATTCTGATGGCTGTCATTATAACTGAGGCCCTCATTATCACTTGGCTAGATTTTTGCATATGCTCCTGAATGTTTTCCTCTATAGTTTCTTTACTTCCCAATTAATACAGCACACTTTATCAATCTAATCTTCATTTAATACTTTGTTTGAAACATGTCACTTCCATATTCATAAATCTTTATCACTTCTGTATTTTCTATTAAGTAAAATTCATACTCCTTGACTTGAAATCATAAACTACCATGACATAACTTACATCACTTTCGTTCAAAATAACCATGCTGCTACAAAAAAGTCTATTAATAAATTTCAGAACAAAGTCAGTAGTGCAAATTAAATTTAACAATTATGTATTACATACAAGAGATAGATTGAAGATAGTAGATTGATAGCAGGTCTCAGAGTGAGGGAAATGTGGGATCATGTCCCACGTTGAACACTCACTGACTATGTCAATAAATGTTTAGTCATTTAACTCCCCAGGGATCTAGTCTAACCTAATTTCATCAGTTGTAGAGAATAACTTGACCTGTACTGGATGAGGGACTTTCTTCACCCAAAAGTTCATTATAGCATTGAACCCATAGATCCAGCCCATTTCACTCCATAGTAAGTGTATATTCATGAACAGAAAATGAAAAGATGAAAAGCATGTAGATAAAGACAAAACAATGGAAATCCTCTACATTAAATTTGTTTTTATAAAATGTTGAAAAGAACTAGAGGAATGTGCTTAGCATGTTAAGAAGTATCCATAGAAGCATATATTTATTTATGTATTTTTTTAGAGAATTTTTCCATGGTTGCATGATTCATGTTCTTACACTACCCTCCACCTCTGAAACCTCCTCCCTGCCCCCCCCAGAGCCAATGCTCATTTCCACTGGTTTTAAAATGGGTCACTGATCAAGACTTATTTCCGTATTATTGATAGTTGCACTGGGGTGGTCATTTAGAGTCTACATTCCAAATCATTTCCTCATCAACCCATGTGTTCAAGCAGTTGTTTTTCTTCCGTGTTTTTACCCCTGTAGTTCTTCCTCTGAATGTGGATAGCGTCCTTTTCCATAAGTCCCGCAGAACTGACCTGGATTATTGCATTGCTGCTAGTCCATTAGTTTTGATTTTACCACAATGTATCAGTCTGTGTAAAATGTTCTCCTGGCTCTGCTCCTTTCACTCTGCATCAATTCCTGGAAGTCATTCCAGTGCACATGAAATTCCTCCAGCTTATTATTCCTCTGAGCACAGTTGTATTTGATCACCAGTATATACCACAATTTATTCAACCATTCCCCAATTGAAGAGCGTTCCCTCATTTTCCAGTTTTTTCCCAAGACAAATAGCATGGCTATAAATATTTTTGTCCTAGTCTTGTTCCCTATGATCTCTTTGGGGTACAAACCCAGAAATGGTGTGGCTGGATCAAAGGGCAGGCAATCTTTTAGAGTCCTTTGGGCATAGTTCCAAATTGCCATCCAGAATGGTTGGATCAGTTCACAACTACACCAACAATGCATTAATGTCTCAATTTTGCCACATCCCCTCCAAAGGTTATTAGCCTCCCCTGCTATCATTTTAGCCAGTCTGCTGGGTGTGAGGTGATACCTCATAGTTGTTTTGATTTGCATTTCTCTAATTATTAGAGATTTAGAACACTTTCTCTTATGCTTATTGATATTTTGATTTATTTACCTGAAAATTGCCTATTCATGTCCTTTGCCCATTTATAGATTGGGGAATGGCTTGATTTATTATACAATTGATTTAGCTCCTGGTATATTAGAGTAATTAGACCTCCCTCAGAGTTTTTTGTTATAAAGGTTTTTTCCTACTTTATTGTTTCCTTTCTGATTTTAGTTGCATTGTTTTTGTTTGTACAAAACCTTTTTAATTTAATATAATCAAAATTATTCATTTTACATTTTGAAATTATTTCTAACTCTTGCTTGGATTTAAAATCTTTCCTTTCCCAGAGATCTGACAAGTATACTATTCTATGTTCACTTAACTTATTTATAGTTTCCCTCTTTATATTCAAGTCATTCACTCATTCTGAATTTATCTTGGTGTATGGTGTGAGATGTTGTTCTAAACATAATTTTTCACATATTATTTTCCAATTTTCCCAGCAGTTTTTTTCAAATAGTGGATTTTTGTCCCAAAAGTTGGCTCTTTGGGTTTATCATAGACTGTCTTGCTGATGTCACTTACCCCAAGTCTATTCCACTGATCAACACTTCTCTCTCTTAGCCAGTACCATATTGTTTTGATAACCACTGCTTTATGATACAGCTTAATATCTGGTACTGCTAGGCCACCTTCCTTCACATTTTTTTTCATTATTTCCCTTGATATTCTTGGTCTATTGTACTTCCAAATGAACTTTGTTATGTTTTTTTCTAATTCAGTAAAAAAAATTCCTGGTAGTTTTATGGGTATGGCACTAAATAAGTAAATTAATTTGGGTAGAATGGTCATTTTTATTATGTTAGCTAATCCTACCCATGAGCAATCAATGTTTTTTCCAATTGTTTAGACCTAGTTTTAATTGTTTGGAAAGTGTTTGTAGTTGTGTTGTTATAATTCCTGTGTTTGTTTTCATAGATAGATTCTTAAATATTTTATATTTTCTAGGGGTGATTTTAAATGGTATTTCTCTTTCTAAATCTTGCTGCTGAGAAGTGTTGGAAATATATAGAAATACTGATGATTTATGTGCATTCATTTTGTATCTTGCAACTTTGCTAAAGTTGTTGATTATTTCCACTACATTTTTAGTTGATTCTCTAGGATTTTTAAAGTAGATCATCATATCATCTGCAAAGAGTGATAACTTAATCTCCTCATTGCCTATTTTAATATCTTCAATTTCTTTTTCTTCTCTAATTGCTACTGCTAGTTTTCTTAGTACAATGTTAAATAATAGAGTGATAATGGACATCCTTGTTTCACTCCTGATCTTATTGGGAATACTTCTAATTTATCCCCATTGCATATGATGCTTGTTGATGGTTTTATATGTATACTGTTTATTATTTTTTAGGAAAAGTCCTTCTATTCCTATACTTTCTAGTGTTTTCAGTAGGAATGGGTGTTGTATTTTGTCAAAAGGTTTTTTCAGCATCTATTGAAATAATTATGTTTTTTTTTTGTTTGTTAACTTGTTGATATGGTCAATTATGAGGATGGTTTTCCTCATGTTGAACCATTCTTGCATTCCTGGTATAAATCCCACCTGATCATAATGGATAACGCTCTTGATCACTTGCTGGAGTCTTTTTGTTAGTATTCTATTTAAGATTTTTTGCATCTATGTTCATTAGGGAGATTGGTTTATAGTTTTCTTTCTCTGTTTTTGGTCTGCCTGGCTTTGGTATCAGTACCATATTTATGTCATAAAAGGAATTTGGTAGAACTCCTTCTTTGCATATTATGGCAAGTAATTTGTATAATATCAGGATTGGATGTTCTTTGAATGTTTGATAGAATTCATTTGTGAATCCATTAGGCTCTGGTGATTTTTTCTTAGGGAAGTCTTTCATGGTTTGTCCAATTCTTTTTCTGATATGGGATTATTTAAGTATTCTATTTCTTCTGCTGTTAATCTAGGTAATTTATATTTTTCTAAGATTTCTATATTTATTGCCGTATAATTGGGCAAAATAATTTTTAATGATTGCCTTAATTTCCTCTTCATTAGAGGTGAGGTCTCCCTTTTCATTTTTGATACTGTTAATTTGGTTTTCTTCTTTCCTTTTTCTAATTAGATTTACCAGTACTGTGAGATTCATATTGCAGAAAGGGATTCAAGCTGATGAGGGTGCTTCAGGCTACAGCTCAGAATTCCATAGGGCCCCCCAATAACTTTGAGAGAGGGGGCAGTTAAAGCCAGTTGGAGCCCTGTGTTGAGAGTAGGCATGTCACTCTGCTTGCTGGATCTGGAGTCCTGGGTTGGTCATGGGGCTTGGGACTTGAATCTGGGCAGAACCATTTTAGTTCTTATCTGCCAAGCTGCTTTACCTTGGTTTGACATTTAACTACATCACAGTCTATCTCTGTTTAGTTATTTTGATGTAGAAGAAAAGTATTTATAGGGTTAGAGAGAAGATCAACTATTCAAGTTACCTTTCCCCTTTGGGAGGAGGGGCTGCTTGGACATAACTGTTTGAGGGTTTCCCTGGACTTATTTATCCTTATTCCATCTCCCATTCCTTCCTTTACCACCTTTCATTAAACCTTTTATCAATGGGGAGCAGTGCCTTGTTATATATATTTTGAATTATACTCACAACCTCCTCAAGCTGAGTTCTTCCTACTTTGTAACCCAGAAGTAAATCTTATCCTTTGTGCCTGTTGAGGGTCCTGCCCTTTCTTCTTTCACTATTTCCTTTCATACAAGTGTTTTGTTTATAATCAGTCCCCCTAATCCCCTCCTTATTTGTACTCCCCTTTCTTCTGCCTCCCTTCTTATTCACCTCTTATTGTTCTCTTAAAAAAATTTTTTTTATAAAAGTCACTTGTCCAGAGTCGCATAGCTGGGAAGAGTTTGTGGGCATATTTGAACCTAGGACCTCCTGTCTCTAGGCCTGGCTCTCAATCCACTGAGCTACCCAACTGCCCCCTGTTTTCCCACTTCTTTTAATATTATCTCTTCTTTTTTACTTCTAGTTTTATACACACACACACACACACACACACACACACACACATATATCTTGACATTTCATCCTATACAGTTTGTCCCTTTTCCCTCTAAGTATACTTCTTCTAGCTACCATATTGATAATAACCATTTTTAAGAGTTACCAATATCTTCTTTTCTTATAGGGATATAAGTCAATTGAACTTATTGGGTCCCTTAAAAAAAGAGGGTTTTTGTTTGTTTGTTTGTTTTTTCCCCCTGCTCTTTTAATTACCTTTAGTGATTCTCTTTAGTTCTGTGTTTGGGCAGCAAACTCTTCATTTAAGTATTTTGTTGTCTTTATGAGTGCTTGGAAGTCTTCAATTTTGTTGAATGACCATACTTTCCCCTGTAAGAATATAATCAGTTTTGCTGTATACTTAATTTTTTGGTTGTAGACCCATCTCTCTTGCTTTCTGGAATATTATATTCTATGCCTTCTGGTCCTTCAATGTAGATACAGCCAGATCCTGTGTTATCCTAACTCTGGTTCCCTGGTATCTGAATGACTTTTCTTAGCAGCTTGTAGTATTTTTCCTTGCTGTGGTAGTTTTTTAAAATTGGCTATAATATTCCTTGAAGTATCTGTTGTGGATTAAATGTAGGAGGTGATCAGTGGATTCTTTCAATTTCCACTTTTCCCTCATGTTTGAGAATGTCATGGCAGTTTTCTTGGATAATTTCTTTTAGGATGATGTCCAGGCTTTTTCTTTTGTCATGATGTTCTGGTAGACCAATAATTCTTAAATTGTCTTTTTGCTATATGTTTTGCAGATCTGTGGTTGTGTCAATGAGGTGTTTCATATTTTCCTCAAATTTTTTCTTGCTACCTTGTGAAGTCATTTGCTTCCAGTTGTTGAATTCTAAATTTTAAAGACTGAATTTCATCCCTGAATTTTTGGTCATTTGTCTCCTTCTGGTCTGACTTTCTTTGTAGATCATCTTTTGCCTTCTTTGATTCATTTTTCAGGTGGTCAATTTGGGCTTTTAAGATATATTATTTTCTTGTTTTAGATCATCTATTTTCTTTACCCAATTGTCTTCAACCTCTGTTGATTGTTTTCTGAGTTCTTGAGTTATTTGAATTTTGAGTTCTTGAGTTAATTGACTTTTGAGTTCTTCCAAAGCCTATGTCCATTTCACTGAAGTTTCTATATTTTTGTTTTGTGTTCCTTTATCTTCTTTTGATCCATTTGCTTTTTGTTCAATTTCTGGATAGAAGCCGTGAATTGTGGTTTATTTTTTCTTTCTGTTAGGATTAAGCCAGGTAGGGCTGATCTGCACAGTTCAAAGTGCCCTGAGGTCAAAACCTCCAGACAAAGGAGAGGAGGGGAAGCACAAGATGGAGTGTATGTTTGCCCTATCTGGGTTTCTCTCCCAGCAGCCTCCCTGCTGTCCATGATCAGAGTCTTGAGTTTGGCCCACCTGTGCCAGCAAGGCACTCCCTTGTACTAGCACCCGAGCAAACCCAGAAATTCCAGGATCCACTGGAGACTCTGCACATTAGTTGGAGGAGGGGATCTGGGATCTTTCTCCTTTCTTTCCCTTCCCACTGGACAGTTTCAAGAATATAGGGTTTTTTTCTTTTTTTCTGAATATCTTTTAAGCTGGGTTCAGCTGGAGGATGCCCCAGCTCTGTTCTGTTGTCAGATTTGGTTTATGTTTCCTCAGAGACCTTTGTCCATGATTGGTGGTGAAGGGCTTTATGGAGGTCTGGAGCCTTGATGTTTCTACACTGTCATCTTCCCAGAATTCCTCCAAATCTCCATAGGAGTATTTAGAGCAGAATGAATACTAGATTCATTCATGATGGGCAGACTTACATAGATTGCAATGTGTTTTGTGAGACAGAATATCTTTATTAGTGAATATAGAAATTCATCATAAACTCACATGAGTGGTTGCTATTACCTTTTTACTAACATTACTTATTACATTGGTAATGCATTCCCACTACCAGATGTTGAAATCTGATCAAAGCTTAGAAACCAAACATAAATTGCATGTTGTTTTTGAAGTATTCACTGTTCTCTTCTGTTAGATTTGTTTGTTTCTTCCTTTCAATTTCTCACCAAAGTTCATATTATTGAACTGCCTTCATTTTCAAATATCTCTTTTCAAAATTATTAGTATACAGGAGGAAAACTAAGTACTCCGTGTTTAACCTTGAGCTTTTAATTTAGAGGATACTATTATCACTTGAAATCATTCAGTTGAAACAATAGAGCTAAGCATATTATTAGTAAGAATAAGTAGATAAAATAGGAAAGTGAGATTTTTCTTCCATTATGCTATAATCTCTTTATTATACTCACTATATGTCCCAAAACTCCATTTTCGTGCTACCATTAAGCTAATAGTTTTGTGCAAAGTACTAGTACTTATAAATGTTAATATACTAGGAAAACACACATAGAGAACAATGTAAGGAACACTTTTCAATTTAAACTTCATATTCTCCATCAATTCTTAAACCTAGGCAATAAAGAAAATGATAAATCATGCCCCAATTTTTAGCACTTGATGATCTCTGAGCTATTAATTTTCAAAATGAAAATTTAATGATAGGCTATTGTAAATCACTGGCTTTAGCACAGCAATAACTTTGTGCTATTTTTACCAGAAGAGTTCTGAAAGTCTGAATCTAGTTGCAAAATATAATTATTCATCTGCTATATTTTAATTGTGCAGATACTTTATTAAAATAATCCCTTAGGGGGCAGCTGGGTAGCTCAGTGGAGTGAGAGTCAGGCCTAGAGACAGGAGGTGCTAGGTTCAAACCCGGCTTCAGCCACTTCCCAGCTGTGTGACCCTGGGCAAGTCACTTGACCCCCATTGCCCACCCTTACCAATCTTCCACCTATGAGACAATACACCAAAGTATAAGGGTTAAAAAAATAATCCCTTAGAATAGTGCCTTGTACATAGTAGGCACTTCAGCATTTATTTGTTTTAGTTTTTGAATGCATAAACATTACAAAAAGTGACTATTGCAAAGTTATGAAATTTAATTAATTATTGCTATGGCTGATTGATTAGAACCTACAACAGCTTTAGTATTAGTGAATGTTAATTGCAACTGTTTGTTTGGTGGATTGACAGAGTAAGGTGTCAACATGTAGTGCATGAAGTATATTTATTATGTATATAATATATATGTATATATATATACTATATAATATGTGTAAATTGACTATATTTCAACCAAAATGACTTTTTATATTGGTAATTTATGTGCTTAAAATATTATTGAGTGAGGATCAATATGTTTCTTCAGAGGGCCAAATGGATACATCAGAAGAATATTTTAAAAAATGAAGAACCTCTGATAAGATTGAAATTCTGAAGACTTGTTTGCCAAAATTATAACATTGTGGGGTAGGTAAAAAGACTGATCATTTTAATGTACAATTCTGATTCACTCCAAACCCAGTCACTTGGTCAAGGGTTTTTAGAAACAATCCTGCAAAAACACTCATTCAGTATAAGGAAGATGGATGCATATGGAAAAACTAGCAGGGCAGTAGCCAAGTCACACCCAATTGCTACATCGGTAGCAATGTAGTAGGTACCAAAAAGATGGAATAAAATTTGGAATTTTTGATTGAAGCATTCACTCTGCCAGTGGCTACACAGCTCTTGTTTTTGATATCCTTCCCACATGTCCTTTCTTAAGATCTGACAGTTTTCTGAAATATTTGCATTTCACTCCTGCACAAACACACATATATGATATTTGTCTCTCTATATAGTATATAATATTTGTCTGACTGCCTCTGGCCTATGTCATTAATAGTCAGGCTTATCAAGCTCTCTAGTCACTTTCTTAGATTGGATGCCATACATTCAATTGGCTAGTCTGCAAAATTTTTGATTATCTATTCTACCTTGTAATATAAAAACCAGTTTTCTTCAGAGACAAAGTATAGAGTATATACTCTGAGAGTCATTTATCTTAATTTGAATTTTTAGACCCTGACCTCGTTCCTTGTCATTTATTTCTTCTTTCAAGGATCCATAGTATCAAAAGGAAGGGAAAAACTATTTTTTTCTTCTTTCTTTTTCATTTGCCTGCATCTTTATTTCTGAATCAAATATTTATTCAAGTGACTTATTGCTGTTGCTGTCATTCAGTCATTTTGTCATGTCCAACTCTTCAGGGTTTTCTTGGCAATGATATGGAAGTGGTTTGCTATTTCCTTTTCCAGCTTATATTACAGGTAAGGAAACTGAGGCAAGACAGGTTTAAGTGATGTCCTCAGGAGGTCAGTAAATGTCTGAAGACAGATATGAACTTAGGAAGAAAAGTGTTTCTGACTCCACTTAGCCCTCTAGCCACTGTGTCATCTACCTTCCTATATTTGTGGAAGCTGAGATAGTTAGGTAAGTTAGGTTAGTATAGATTGAAGTCATGCTTCTTCAGAGTAGAGATCATTTAATTCCTTTTATTTGTATTTCCACTCAGCACTTAGGACAGTACCTGACACATAAGAAGCACTTAAATGATAATTGATTGGCTTATGAAAAACTTGGCTCAGATTACATTCGATTCTTTCTGCTGTTGAATACTAAGTGGTTTTTAGTCTTTTAATAAACATTTATTAAGCATCTAATATGGGCCATGCTCTATACTAACTTAAGAATACAGAGAACAGTAAAATGTAATTTTCACCCTTAAGGAATTCACAATTTAAAAGGAAAAGACAATAAATAAAAAACTGAAAAAGGGGTGGGGGAAGAGTACTTAGGCATGATTAATTACAGAGTATAGCCAGGTGGAAAATGATGAAATGTTTGCTCTGGGTGCACTTTTGAATTTTTCTACATTGTACACCCTATAACTCCTCTAATGAGAGGGAAGGAAGGAAGAGAGAAGATGTTAAGAACAAGGGATACTAGGGAGGTGTGAGTTCCAGGATTAATATGATCTGATAAGTTGATGAAATTCTTATGGAGACTTTGGGGAAATCATTTAGTCTCTCAACTCCCCAGCCAACTCAGAGTTATAGATGAGTTATCAATAAAGTTTAGAGTAGACAGTTTCCCCACTGGTAGTTCCCTAAACCAGTGAAAGCACAAGTCTATCCCTAAAACAACAAAAATTGAAAGTAAGGAAAAAAGATTAGATTAAATATGCATATTTAATAAAATGGAAAGTGAGGTTCATATTTCAAATGCATTAACTATATGCTGGAAGGATCAACTTACTTGAGGGGAATGAGAGTAGGAGAAAGTGACTACATTACAAAAATATTTGACTATCCACCTATATAGGGACTAGAGCAAAATAATCATAGATCAGATGAATAAAAAAGGAAGAGATGAAAATCACTATCTCTCCAAGTAAACAGCAAAAACAAACTTGATTAAAATAAACAGGAAACAAGGTCATGCTTAAATTAATAGCAATACTAAAGACAATACTAAATTAAATGTCATTTAAATACTTAAAAGAAAAAATGAGTGAAGGAAAAAATAGCAAATGTTCAATAGTGAAGGAACTTCCAGAGAAAGAACTCATAGATAGAAATAAAGAAGAAACAGTTTAATATATGCATATACGTATATATGAAGATATATACATATATTTTTGTCAAATTATGCCTTATCTAATGGGGGGGGGGAAGGAGGGAAGTAGTGGTTTGCATTTTTTGACATAATATATAAATAATTTTAAAATGACAAAAACAAATTATAATAAATATGTATACCACATAATCTCTTTCTGGATAGCAATCCACATCACTTCAGAGGAAGATACTTAAAAAGAAATCTTCCCATAAATTAAGGCCATTTCTTTCAAGGAACATGTACAATTTAAAAATCATTTTTATTTTAGTTTTTCTCCTATGTACTTCTCTTTGTACTATTCTAACAGAAGAGTAAGAAGATTCATGGAAACCAAATTTCTGTTTGTTTGTTTTTTAAATTCTTCCTTCACACATTGGTTTCTTTCCTATCTTCCTACAGTCTACACTAGTAATTTGTATTTGGTGTTTAGTTATTTTTTGCCTTAATATTACTCAGTTTATCCAAATATTTATTCCTTGGAAATAAATGTATCAAATTCCTCACCAAAGTTCAGACTTATTTTGAGGAGGAATTGGTATCTCAAAGTATCTCCTCATTTTACTTATGTTTTTGTTTCTTTTCCCATTTTTTAAATTTCTCTACCATGGGTATATTCTTTTGTTTCTACATTTTCTAAGATTTGAGCTCAGATCTTCTGTCCTCCATGTCCAGCACTATACTTATATCACTATCTCACCTAAAATACATTAATTCATGATATTGTGATTTGGTTTGCTAATATCCTTTCTTATTCTAAATATTTCTGACCTACAATTTATAAAGGCATGAGATTGATAACATTATTTTTTTCACTAGTGATAAAGAAGCTTTTTGATGCCAGGGATTGTTATCTTTTTGTCTTTTTATTGCAGAAGAGAGAACCCTGCTTGATACAGACTAGTTTTTTATATAAACTTGTTAAATGAATGAGTCATCAAGGAAAGGAACATCAATAGCAAGAATGGTTAGAAGGTAGCAATATCAAATGCTGTAAGATTTAAATTAATGTCCAATACTTCAACTATTAATTTTATAAAGTTTATTATCTAACAAAACAGAACTATGTGACTAAGTTGTTTTTTTTCCTACCTAGTTAAAAAATCCCCGCTCCATCAAAGCCCTCAACAGGAAGGAAAAGAGGGGCAGAGACACGGACCTCCACCTACTTTATATACTGTCTACATCAGCAGGTAACAACAGGAAGTGAGTGGGGTTCTGGGAATCATAATATTGTTGGGGATCATATTTTTTAGGGTAACAGATTTTAATTACACAATTCCTTGCTATAAAAAATATACAAATATGTGGGTGATTTTTAATTCCAGGTAAATGTAGCTAAATTTGTCATAAATCATATGAAACACACTGTTTTAAAATTAGTGGTATGCATTGCTTAGTGGAAGGGTCAATAACAATTAAGAAAGCTTGGTTTTAATCCCAGTTCAGCTGGTAAATAGCTAAATAACCATGAGTTTAACCATGCTAGGATTTCTGACATCTCATCATTAAAACTATATTAATGGACTCAGTGATCTTTAGGATTCTTTTCAATGTTATGATACTATATTCACTGAAATTTAACTGAGTATTGCACTTCAAGAATGGCATAATATAGTCATAGAACATTAACTAAAGAATTAAGTCATGACTTCAAGTCATGTATCTGACAGAGTATAATTAAATGATCATAGGTAAATCAATTTTCTAAATAATTCTAAATAATAAGATGAGGTAGAGAAGAATTCATTTGGAGGAAATTTCAGCACAAGGATTTTCCTACAGTGAAGAAGTCACATTTTCGGGTACACTATTCTTTACTTTTCCCATGTCCTGTCCCTCCAAATATAATCTAGGTTAAATGGATCTTTTTCCAAACATAAATTTGGAAACCAGATTGAATTATTTCACAACTAGTACTTTAATTTATTTTAGAGGCAGCTTGGTGGTGGAGTACAAAGAGTGCTGGGCCTGGATTAAGAAAGACAGCAGTTCTAATCCACACAGATATCAGCAATGTGAACCTGGGTGAGTCATATAAACTATCTCAGTTTCCTCAGATGGGAATTATAACTGTGTAATTCTCAGCTTAGTTGTGAGAATCAAATGCAAAAATATTTGTAAAGTGATCAGTATGTCACTTGGCATATTGTAAACACTATATAAATGCATATTCCTTTCTCCCTTCCCCTTCTGACCTTCTTTTATAAGGGAACGTCAGTGATAGAATTTCTTTGGAAATAGGTCTGTGGCACAAGTTTAGACCTTGACAGACTAAATTAGTATTTTCAGAACTAAATTTAATTTTGTTCTCACCAGGAATAATCATCAAGAAAACACTAGAGTACCAGACTTACATAATATTTTTTTTAGGCTGTACAAAAAAAATATTAACTATGTCTGTATGTTACAGTTCCTAAATAATATCTAAAGCCTCCTCCACTGAATGCTAATAAGTAATTGTATTTTCTTATTCTACTAACATTTTCTATTCTATTTACATTTTTGAACAAAAATGCATCATGTTTCCACTCTAATTACCAAATGGAAAAGTCCTTCAAGATTCAAAATGTAGTTCCTTGAAGCAACATATATGACTTCTTCATTTCACATCTCCCCTAGAAAATGCTTTTCCTCATTTTTCAATACTTTGTAGGGGGATCTTGCCACTCTTGGAAACTATCATTTAAGAACCTCAGCATCTGAGTTCAATAATCAAATATAATAAACACAACAATAAAAGAAATATCTCAAATGAAATGAGAATTAGTTTTTTAAATTCTAAAATTTTTAGTAAGCTAAAATTATTTACTACAGAAGATTCAGCATTGTTTTTGTAGTTTATCTACCAAAAAACTCTCTGATATATCCTCTAAATGCCTTATTTCTTTATCTATTAAAAGGTATATTTGGGTTGCCAGTTAAACAGCTCATTCTTAATAACAACAAATCTTAGTTTTTGTTTCAAATCCAGAAAATTGATAAAAATGAAAAAAATAAAAATAAACAGCATTGGAGAGGATGTGAATATATGCATTCTATGACATAATTTAGAGCTCTCATTTCTAAAATCCTGGAAAGCAACTGGTAAGTAAATGAAGAAAATGAATAAAATGATCATGTCCTTTTAACCTAGAGTTTCCCCTAAAGGTGTACACATTATGACAAAATAGAGAAGCATAATATACATGAAAATATATTATGGCACACATATGAAATGAAAAATTATTGTTCTATCATAAATTATATAATTCATTAAATTTTGAATATGATGAGTAAAGAGATTCAGGGACAGTTTTTTTTTAACTAGTGCAAAGTGAAAGCAGATATACACTAATTATAACTATGTAAATATGAAGAACTACAATGCAAATGTTCACAAAAACAATTCTTGAGTTCAAATTTTCATGAATGAGTATCCTTTTTTTGTTTATTTAGAAATGATGAGGGTGAATTAACTAAGGGAAAAGCACCAAAATAACTAGAGGATATTCATGATCAGGAAAATTGTCTCTGTACCTGGAATATTGATATCCTCCAAAGGTGCCTATTCATGCAGATGAATGGTTCTAGGTGTCAGAATGTTCTGGCTGAATACCTCCTTGCTAAGAAAGGTTACAGCTGGAAGCTTCTCTCTCTTTTGGCACATAACACTCATATGGACAACAAATGAAATGATATTAAAAAATAATCTCAATCTCCAAAAGCAATCAAAATTACTTTTAAAAGAAATATTTTATCAGATTTATACCAGATACTGAAAATTTGTTGTTTTTTTGAAACATGTTTATTCAAGTATAGTCACTGTAGGAATTATACCAATATCATATAATATTAATAAAATAAAATAATAAATAAAACAAATAGTTCCATGTAATTATGCCTCTATTTTTTTATAAAATTTCAACAGTATTTTTTTTCATTTTTTGAATAGACATCATTTTATGTGACCTTAAACTGTGACTCTCCTTCAGGGATATTTTAATGCTCACCATTACTTTTGTTGTGGTGTATTTTAGTGTTTTACCATTTCAGAATAGAAATTGATTGGTAAAGAAAGATATCAGAATGCTATGTGAAGGCCCATCCAGATATCAATGGGCTTAAACTGAATGTGATATTTTAAGAAATAATAATTTTCGTTCATAATAGTTATGCCTGATAGGAAGAAAAATCTTGTGTTTCCTTCATTCAATTTTTCAGATTTCGGTAATCATTATTCTCCCATATTTACTTGCAATTATTTGTTACAGAAAGCATTCTAAGTTATATGTGTGTTAATTATGTATCCCCTTCATACCTATCAGAAATGCTTTACCTCATCAAAACTTATCTTTTTAGATTTCATAATATTTTGCTTTGATATCAGGAGATTCTAAACTATTATTTTATAAAATAATAAAGATCAAATCATACTCCTTTTTTCACTAGCTAATTATGTATTCCATAGTTATTAAAAAGAGTTTATGATGATTGCCTACTTATGACAACTTCATGAAACAGGAAGTTCTTTAAAAGAATAAGAATGAAGGATGAGATTTGTTCCCCTTGATTAAAGATAGCAGAAAAAGCAATAGGTAGATTACAAAGTGATCCATACACTCATACTGGGGAAGAGGAGTGGATCCCTCTAATTATTAGACATGTTCTAATATCCAATGGGCCAACTCAGAAAGTTTCCCCTCACTGGAATTTTTCAAAAAAGGCAAGATGACCATGTCTCAAGTATGTTTTAGAGGGAATTCCCCTCCCACTTCCACACTCAATTATATTTTTTTCCTATTTTTGAATATTTTTACATGATTACATGATCCATAAATTTTCTCACCCCACTTCCCTCCCTGTTCCCAGAGCTGACAAGAAATTCCACTAGGTTATACATGTATAATTGTTCAAAAATGTTTTCATGTTATTCATATTTGCAATAGAGTGATCTTTAAAAACCAAAACCCTAATCATAAAACCATTGAACTATATCAGTGATTCCCAAAGTGGGTACTACAGCCCCCTGGTGGGTGCTGTAGTGATCCAGGAGGGTGGTAATGGCCACAGGTGTATTTATTTTTCCTATTAATTGCTATTAAAATTAAAAAAAAATAATTTCCAGGGGGATAAGTAATATTTTTTTCTGGAAAAGGGGCAGTAGGCAAAAAAAGTTTGGGAACTACTGAACTACATGATCAATCATATGTTTTTCTTCTGTGTTTCTGTTCCCACAGTTCTTTCTCTGGATGTAGATAGAGTTCTTATAAGTTTCTATAAATTGTCCAGGATCATTGCATTGCTGTTAGTGGAAAAGTCTATTACATTCAATTGTGTCATAATGTATCAGCCTCTGTGTAAAATGTTCTCCTGATTCTGCTCCTTTTCCTCTCCATCAATTCCTGGAGGTCTTTCCAGTTCACATAGAAATCCTCCAGTTAAATATTGCTTTCAGCACAACAGTATTCCCTCACCATCAGATAACAATTTTTCAGCCATTCCTCAATCTATTGATACCTCTTCATTTCCCAATTTATTGCCAGCATAAAGAGTGTGGCTATAAATATTTTTGTACAGTTCTTTTTCCTTATTATCTCTTTGGGGTACAAATCCAGTAGAGGTATGGTTCCATCAAAGTGTAGGCATTCTTCTAAAGCTCTTTGGACATAACCCCAAATTGCCCTCCAGAATGGTTAGACTAATTCACAATAGCAGCAGGGTATTAGGGTCCCAATTTTGTTCCATCCCCTCCAACATTTGTCACTTTCCATTCCTGCCATATTGGCCAAACTGGTAGGTGTGAGGTGGTACCTCAGAGTTGTTTTTATTTGGATTTTTCTATCTAAAGATATTTAGAACATTTTTTCATGTTCTTATTGATAGTTTTGATTTCTTCATGTGAAAACTGCCTTTTCATATCTCTTAAACATTTGTCAATTGGGGAATGGCTTGATTTTTAGTAAATTTGACTTAGTTATTTCTATATTTGAGAAATTAAAAATGTGTCAGAGAGTTTTGTTTTATAATTTTTTTCTGAGTTTTTTACTTTCCTTCAAATTTTGGTTTCATTGGTTTTGTTTGTATAAACTTTTAAAAATCTGATATAATTAAAATCATTTATTTTACAATTTGTAATATTCTCTCTCTCTTATTTGGTTTTAAGTTTCTTCCTTCCCCACAGATCTGACAGGTATACTCTTGTATGTTACCCTAATTCATTTATGATTTTATTCTTTATATTTAAGTTATTTACCCACTTTGAATTTATCTTGGTATAGAGTATAAGATGTTGATCTAAACCTAATGTTTCCCATACTGTTCTCCAATTTTCCCAGCAGTTATTGTCAAAATGAGTTCTTGTCACAAAAGCTGGTATCTTTGCATTTATCATTTGCTATTTGGCTGAGGTAATTTATTTCTAATCTATTCAATTGATCCAACCTTCTGTCTCTTACCCAATACCATATTATTTTGATGATCATTGCTTCATATTACACTTTAAGATCTGGCAATGCTAGACCTCCATCCTTCACTTTTTTTTTTCATTAGTTCCCTTGATATTCCTGATCTTTGTTCATCCAGATGAACTTTGTTATATATTTTTTCTGATTCTATAAAAAGTTTCTTGGTCATTACACAGAAATGGCACTGAATAAGGAAATTAATTTGGGTAGGATTATAATTTTTATTTTATTAGCCAGTCCTACCCATGAGCAATGAATATTTTTTAGATTTAATTTTAATTTTTTGAAAAGTGTTTTGTAGTTGTGTTCATATAATTTCTGTGTTTGTCTTAGCAAATAGATTCCTGAATATTTTATATTGTCTAAATTATTTTAAAATGGAATTTCTCTTTCTAACTCCTGCTGCGGAGTTTTGTTGGAAATATGTTAAAATGCTAATGATTTATGTGGGTGTGTCTTGTACACTGCAGCTTTGCTAAAATTGTTAATTATTTCCACTAGTTTTTTAGTTAATTCTCTAGGATTTTTTTTATTTTAAACCCTTAACTTCTGTGTATTGACTTATAGGTGGAAGAGTGGTAAGGGTAGGCAATGAGGGTCAAGTGACTTGCCCAGGGTCACACAGCTGGGAATCTCTAGGATTTTTTAAGTAGACCACCATAACATCTGAAAGAGTGAGAGTTTAGTCTCCTCATTGCCTACTTATATCCCTTCAATTTCTTTTTCTTCTCTAATTGCTACCACTAGCATTTCTAATACAATACTAAATAATAGAGGTGATAATGGGCATCTTTGCTTCACTCCTGATCTTACTGGGTAGGCTTCTAAGTTATCACCATTGCAGATGACACTAGCTGATGGTTTCAAAAAATACACTATTTATTATTTTGAGGAAGGGCCCTTCTATTTTGTCAAAGGCATTTTCTGTAGCTGTTGAGATAATCATGTCATTTCTGTTGGTTTGATTATTGAAATTGTCAATTATGTGGATGGTTTTCCTATTATTAAATCATTCTTGTGTTCCTGGTATAAATCTCACCTGGTCATGGTGAATAATCCTTGTGATAACTTGCTGTAGTCTTTTTGCTACTATTTTGTTTAAGATTTTTGCTTTTTTTTCCATTAAGGAGATTGATCTGTAGTTTTCTTTCTCTGTTTTTGGTCTGCCTGGCTTTGGAATCAGTACCATAAGTGTCTCATAAAAAGAATTTGGTAAGAGAACTTCTTTGCTTATTTTGTCACATAATTTGTATAGCATTGGGATTACTTGTTTTTTAAATATTTAATAGAATTTACTTGTGAATTTCTCTGGCTCTAGAGATTTTTTCTTAGGGAATTCCTTGATTGTTCAATTTCTTTTTTTTTAAAACCCTTGTACTTCGGTTTATTGTCTCATAGGTGGAAGATTGGTAAGGGTGGGCAATGAGGGTCAAGTGACTTGCTCAGGGTCACATAGCTGGGAAGTGGCTGAGGCCGGGTTTGAACCTAGGACCTCCTGTCTCTAGGCCTGACTCTCACTCCACTGAGCTACCCAGCTGCCCCAATTTCATTTTTTTTTGAAATGGGTTTGTTTAAGTATTCTGTTTCCTCTTTTGTTGATCTAGGCATTTTACATTTTTGTAAATATTCATCCATTTCATTTATATTACCATATTTATTGCCATATAATTGAGCAAAGTACTTCTTAATATTTATCTGAATTTCCTCTTCATTAGAGGTGAAGTTGCCCTATTCATCTTTCATACTGTTAATTTGATTCTCTTCTCTTATTTTGTCTAGATGAACCTATATTTAATGTTCTTTTCAAAGTACCAGCTCCTAGCCTTAATTATTAGTACAATAGTTCTTTTACTTTCAATTTTATTAATTTCTCCTATGATTTTTAGGATTTCCAATTTGTTTTGTATCTGGAGATTTTTATTTTGTTCTCTTTCTAGCTTTTTTAAGTTGAAAGCCCAATTCATTGATCTCCTCTGTCTCTATTTTGTTTATATCAGTACTTAGGGGTATAAATCCCTAAACCCAAGTACTGCTTTGGCTGTATCCCATAGATTTTTATATTTCCTCATTGTCATTCTCTTCAATGAAATCAGTATTTATTTCTATGTTTTGTTCTTTGACGCATAAGTCTTGAAGAAATAGATAATTTTTTCACTTTATTTAAAATTTTTCTCCCCATGAACCCTTATTAATCATGACTTTTATTGCATTATGATCTGAAAAATTGCATTAATTATTTCTGCTTTTCTACATTTGTATGCAATATTTTTATGCCCTAGTACACGGTCAGTCTTTGTATATGTACCATGTGCTGCTGAGACCCAGATTCCTTGCCTTCCAGAATATCATATTCCATTCCTTCTGGTCCTTCAGTGTGGGTGCTGCCAGATACTGTATAAATCTAACTGATAATCCATGATATCTGAATTATTTCTTTCTAGCAGCTTGCAGAATCTTTTCTGTGGTCTGGGATTTTTTAGATTGGCTATGACATTCCTTGGAGTTGTCAAAGGGGGATTTTATGCCAGAGGTGATCTGTGGATTCTTTCAGTCTCTTTTTTGCCCTTATTTTCATAGATTTCAGGATAGTTTTCTTGGATAATTTCCTGTAGTATAACGTCTAGACTAGTTTTTGGTCATGATTTTTAGGTACTCCAATGATTCTTAAATTGTCTCACTTGGATCTATTGTCCAGGTCAGTTGTTTTTAAAGACTGAATTTCTTCCACAGCCATTTGATTCTCCTTTTCCTTTTGGTCCATTATTCCTTTCAAGTCATTCTTCTTTTCTTCCATTTTTTTTTTGTGTCATTTTCCAACAGGTCAGTTCTGACTTTCAATGCGTGTGCCTCTGTTTCTAGATGATCTATTTTGTTTTTCAGCCTCCTATTTTCCTTTTACCCTTTTCCTTCAACTTGTCTTATTCGATTGATTTTTAAATTTCTTTTTGAGCTCTTCCACAGTCTGCATCCAATTCCCCATTTGTTGCTTTTTTTTGTTGTTGTTGCTTATTTTTTTTGAGGCTTTGCTTAATATTTACTGTATCTCTTCCTAATCTACTGTTTCTGTTCTTTGTTTCTTGCCTCCATAGAAGCTTTCAATTTTAGCTTTTATTTCCACTCTTTTTTACTTGTTTTATTTACTCATTTTTCTTCTGCTCTATGGACTACATAGATTTGCCCCTCTCTTGATTTACTAAGTCAGAGTGTTTGAGCTATTCTTTCCTGAGTTAAATCTTCTCTTTTCTCTATCTTTTGCTGGTATACTGGATTAAATTGGTTGAGCTAATTTGTTGAGCTGCCTGCCCTAAGGCATATTTTTCACTGTAGCCAGCAAACCAAGGGTGTTCAGCTAGGAGACCTCTGCTTGTTCCTCTTTCCCAGTCCTTGTTATATGCTTAGACAACATGTGGTGGGTAAGAGACAAACTCTCAAGGCTACAGTCTCTAGCCTGAGTCTCACATAGACAGCCTGGTCTTTTCACAGGCCTCAGCATGGTTGTTGGGGGAGGCTATCCTGCCTTATGCCTCCCCCCACAAAGTTCTTCCCTGCCAGCCATTTTTAGAGCTGCTGGCCACATGTGCTGGGTCAGAGGAAAATCCTCCTGGCTACAGTCTCTGCACAGAGACTCATACAGTCAGCCCAGTCTTATTGCAGGTGAGTGGGGGAGGGTGCCTCTACCTTTTCTGATGAAAATATACGAACTATGCCTACCTTTCAAGTTGTTTTCAGTAGGAGAGTCTCATGACTTCTTCTTGTTGGGTTTGGATTTTTTTTTCTTTAAAATACAATATTGGTTTGGAAGGAATATCAGAGAGGTTGTGGTTTTAGGTACTCCTAAGCTATCATCTTGTCTCCACCCCTAAGGAGTTATAGATTTAATCCAATAATTTTGGTCATACCATTGCTCAAAACATTTTGAAGCTTTTCTTTACTAACTACATTTGTACTATATAACACATTCACAGAATCCAATAATTATACCAAATGCTATTTGTGGATTCCATGTATAGTCATAGCAATAACTAATATATATTAAATAACTCAAAACAAAAAAAAAAAGAGGAATCATGATTCTTTCTCATTTAGAGTGGTTTTCTTTGATTTAATTTTTTAAGTCACAAACCTCTTTACAATTATCCAACAGATATAAATTGATACTAGCCCCAAAGTCAGGATTATGGCAATTACTTCTCTTTCCCATTGATGGCATCCTCTGCTCCGGACCAAAGCATTTGATCCAATTAGGTTCAATTCTTTGGAGCCACTTATATCAGGATCCTGGTTTTCAAACCCAATGCCTTCTGCATCTAATACTTTTAGAATGAAACTATCAGTAATACATGTAAAAATTTTCTAAGCTGATAGTAGGACAAGCTTTCAGATAATTATGGTAATCCATCAAAATTACATTTTATCCACAAGTGAGCTTTACTTCTGGAAGTTATGAATTTTTTTCCCCTTAGGTAAGATGTATACATCACATTCATTTTGTAAGGTCTCTTCTTATTTTACAGCCTTTGAACCTCACCCAAATGTCTTCCACCATGTTTGTTCCTTTCTGCAATTCATCGATTTTTCATGGGAGTATACATTCTAGAAATACAGTGTTAGTCAGAACAGGGAGAGCAATACATTCTAAGAATATGATAATTTATCTGAAAAACAATATTAAGGAAAGCAATACTTGTAAATGTGATGACCCCTGCTTGTGCTAAAAAAAGATCATAAACTATAACTTTTTTCTCATCAGAGGTTTTGGCATTACATATTAGTAAAAACAGATATTAAATATGAAAGACAACTGTAATCCAGTAAATTGTTCACTTTGCAGAAGAAAATCATTACAGTTCTCTTTCCCAAATATGGCTCAGATGCTACTAGGTTTCAGCTATGCTTGTAGTTGTAACATTTTTTTCCTTTTGTTCCTGGGTCAAATATAAATATTTGCCAAGTACAAATGAAATGATACTAAATGCTTCTTGGAAATATTACTTAAGGAATGTTGGTCAGAGTAGGGAAAAATTTCCCTGTCTTTTATCTACTGAACAGAAAACCTACACATCACCTAGTAATTTCCTTTTTTGTTGTTGTTTTTTAAACATTTATTAATATTTATTTTTTAGAAAAGTTAACATGGTTACATAATTCATGCTCATACTTTCCCCTTCAAACCCCAATTTCCCCCCTCCCCCATGGCTGTTGCATATTTCCACTGGTTTTTAACATGTGTCATTGATCAAGACCTATTTCCAAATTCCTGATAGTTGCATTGGGGTGGTAGTTTCAAGTCTACATCCCCAATCATGTCTGCCTCAACCGATGTGTTCAAGCAGTTGTTTTTCTTCTGTTTCTACTCCTGTAATTCTTCCTCTGAATGTGGGTAGCATTCTTTTCCGTAAGTCCCTCGGAATTAACCTGGGTCATTGCATTGCTGCTAGTACAAAAATTCATTACATTCTATTTTACCACAGTATATTGGTCTCTGTGTACAATGTACTTCTGGCTCTGCTCCTTTCGCTCTGCATCAATTACTGGAGGTCTTTCCAGTTCACATGGAATTACTTCAGTTTATTATTCCTTTGAGGTAATTAGTATTCTATCACCAGCATATACCACAATTTGTTCAGCCATTCCCCAATTGAAGGGCATACCCTCATTTTCCAGTTTTTTTTTGCCACCACAAAAAGCACTGCTATAAATATTTTCTTACAAGTCTATTTATTTATGATCTCTTTGGGGTACAAACCCAACAATGGTATGGCTGGATCAAAGGGCAGGCATTCTTTTATAGCCCTTTGAGCATAGTTACAAATTGCCAGCCAGAATGGTTGGATCAGTTCACAACTCCACCAGCAATTCATTAATATCCCAGTTTTGCCACATCCCCTCCAGCATTCATTACTCTCCCCTTATTTCATTTTAGCCAATCTGCTAGGTGTGAGGTGATACCTCAGAGTTGTTTTGATTTGCATTTCTCTAATTATTAGAGATTTGGAACACTTTCTCATGTCCTTACTGGTACTTTTGATTTCTTTATCTGAAAATTGCCTATTCATGTCTCTTGCCCATTTATCAATTGGGGTATGGCTTGATTTTTTTATACAATTGGTTTAACTCCTTGTATATTTGAGTAATTAGACTCTTGTCAGAGTTCTTTGTTTTAAAGATTTTTTCCCAATTTGTTGTTTCGCTTTTGATTTTGGTTACATTGTTTTTATTTGTACAAAAGCTTTTTAGTTTGATATAATCAAAATCATTCATTTTACATTTTATAATTTTCTCTAACACTTGCTTAGTTTTAAAATCTTTCCTTTCTCAGAGATCTGTCAATAAATTATTCTATGTTCACTCATCTTATTTATAATTTCCCTCTTTATATTCAAGTTATTCACCCATTCTGAATTTATCTTGGTGTAGGGTGTGAGATGTTGATCTAAACCTATTCTCTCCCATATTGTTTTCCAAATTTCCCTGCAGTTTTTGTCAAATAGTGGATTTTTGTCCCAAAAATTGGGCTCTTTGGATTTATAATATACTGTCTTGCTGACGTCCCTTACCCCAAGTCTATTCCACTGATCCTCCCTTCTGTCTCTTAGCCAGTACCATACCATTTTGATAATCTCTGCTTTATAGTACAGTTTAATATCAGGTACTGCTAGGCCACCTTCCTTCCCATTTTTTTCCAATATTTCCCTTGATGTTCTTGATTGTTTCTTCTTCAAAATGAACCTTGTTATAGTTTTTCCTAATTCAGTAAAAAAGTTTTTTGGTAGTTTGATAGGTATAGTGCTAAATAGGTAAATTAATTTGGGTAGAATGGTCATTTTTATTATGTTAGCTCATCCTACCCATGAACCATCAATATTTTTCCAATTGTTTAGATCCAGTTTTAATTGTTTGGAAAGGGATTTGTAATTGTTTTCATATATTTCCTGTGTTTCTTTTTGGTAGATAGATTCCTAAGTATTTTATATTGTTTAGGGAGATTTTAAATGGTGTTTCTCTTTCTACCTCTTGTTGCTGTCAGATCCTGATGATTTATGTGAATTTATTTTGTATCCTGCAACTTTGCTAAAGTTGCTGATTACTTCTACAAGCTTCTTAGTTGATTCTCTAGGATTTTTAAGTAGACCATCATATCATCTGCAAAGAATGATAGCTTAGTCTCCTCATTGCCTATTTTGATCCCTTCAATTTCTTTTTCTTCTCTAATTGCTACTGCTAGTGTTTCTAGTATTATGTTGAATAATAGAGGTGATAATGGGCATCCTTGTTTCACTCCTGATCTTATTGGGAAGGCTTCTAATTTATCCCCATTGCACATGATGCTTCTTGATGGTTTTAGGTATATATTGTTTATTATTTTTAGGAAAGGTCCTTCTATTCCTAAACTTTCCAGAGTTTCCAATAGGAATGTTTGCTGTATTTTGTCAAAGGCTTTTTCAGCATCTATTGAGATAATCATGTGATTTTGTTTGTTAGATTATTGATATGGTCAGTTATGTGGATGATTTTCCTAATGTTGAACTATCCTTGCATTCCTGGTATAAATCCCACCTGATCATGGCGGATGATCCTCTTGATCACTTGATGGAGTCTCTTTGCTAATATTCTATTTAAAAATTTTGCATCTGTGTTCATTGTGTACCTTGGTCTATATTTTTCTTTCTCTGTTTTTGATCTCCCTGGCTTTGGAATCAGTACAATATTTGTGTCATAAAAGGAATTTGGTGGGACTCCTTCTTTGCTTATTATATCAAATAATTTGTATAGTATTGGGATTAGTTGCTCTTTGAATATCTGATAGAATTAACCTGTATCCATCAGGCCCCAGGGATTTTTACTTAGGGAGTTCTTTGATGGCTTGTTCACTTTCTTTTTCTGATATAGGATTATTAGGTATTCTATTTCTTCTGCTGTAATCTAGGCAATTTGTATTTTTGTAAATATTCATCCATATCTCCTATATTTCTATATTTTTACCATATAAATGGGCAAAATAGTTTTTAATGATTGCCTTAATTTCTTATTCATTAGAGGTGAGGTCTCCCTTTTCATCTTTGATACTGTCGATTTGGTTTTCTTCTTTCTTTTTTTATTAGATTGACCACTACTTTTTCTATTTTATCTGTTTTTTTTCAAAATACCAGCTTCTACTCTTATTTATTAATTCTATATTTCTTTTACTTTTGATTTTATTAATTTCTCTCTTGATTTTTAGTATTTCTAATTTAGTTTTCATCTGGGGATTTTTAATTTGCTCGCTTTCTAATTTTTTAAGTTGCATGCCCAATTCATTAATCTCTGCCCTCTCTAATTCGTTAATATATGCACTCAAGGACATAAATTTCCCCCTGAGTACTGCCTTGGCTGCATCCCACAGAGTTTGGTAGGATGTCTCGTCATTGTCATTTTCTTCAATGAAATTGTTGATTGTTTCTATGATTCCTTCTTTGACAAATTGGTTTTGGAGAATCATATTATTTAATTTCCAATTAGTTTCTGATTTGCCTGTCCAGGTGCCCTTACTAATTGTTAATTTTATTGCATTATGATCTGAAAAGGTTACATTTATTATTTCTGCTCTTTTGCATTTGTTTGCAATGATTCTATGCCCTATTACATGGTCAATCTTTGTGAATGTACCATGTGCAACTGAGAAGAAGGTGTATTCCTTTTTGTCCCTATTTATTTTCTCCACAGATCAATTAAATCTAATTTTTCTAGTACTTCATTCACCTCTCTTACCTCTTTCTTTATTTATTTTTTGGTTTGATTTATCTAGATCTGAAAGAGGAATATTTAGATCTCCCACTATTATGGTTTTACTATCTATTTCCTTCTTGAGCTCTGCCAGTTTCTCCTTTATGAATTTGGATGCTATGCCACTTGGTGCATACATATTGAGCAATGTTATTTCCTCATTGTTTATACTGCCTTTAATCAGAATGTAATGACCTTCCCTGTCTTTTTTAATCATATCTATTTTTACTTTGGCTTTGTCAGAAATCATAATAGCCACTCCTGCCTTCTTTTTCTCATTTGACGCCCAAAAGATTTTGATCAAGCCTTTAACCTTAAACTTGTGTATGTTTACCCACCTCATATGTGTTTCTTGTAGACAACATATGGTGGGATTTTGGTTTCTAATCCACTCTGCTATTTGCTTCCGTTTTATGAGTGAGTTCATCCCATTCACATTCAGAGATATGATTATAAGCTGTGCATTTGCTGACATTTTTGTATTCTCCCCTATTCCTACCCCTTCTTCTTAACCTATTACCTTTTAATCCAGTGGTTTGCTATTAAGCTGGTATCCCTTATCCCCTCCCTTGATTAACTTCCCTTTCTACCCCCTCCCTTGTTATTCCCCACTTTTTGTTTTGAAGGCCTAATAAATTCCCTCCCCCTTCTTCTCCCCTCCATTTTTTGACCCCCTCTCTCCCCTGCTCCCCTTGGTTTATCCTTTCTGACTTTCTCAGTAGGGTTAAAGAGAGTGTTTTATCCCAATGGATAGTATAGCTACTCTTCCCTCTCTGGGTTGATTACACTGAGAGTAAGGTTTTAAAAATACCTCTTCATGCTCTCTTCCTCTCCTTCTTATAATAGTATTTGTCCCTTCCCCATCCCATCCCCTCTTTTAGTGTAAAAGATTATCCTATTTTTCTTATTCTCTCAAGATTCTCCTGGTGTCCCCCTCCATTCACCCTCCTCTTTCCCACCCCCCATATCATCTTAGACCATTCAGCACTCCACCCTCTCCCCATTAATCATTCTTCCGACCACTATAATAGTGAATACTTAATAGTAAATAGAGTTCACTACAGAGAATTATACATAGCATTTCTCCACATAGGAATACAGATAATTAGGTCTTACTGAGGCCCTTAAAAAGGAAAATTTTAAAAATTATGAGTTTTCTTTCTTTCCCCTTTGTTTCTTATTTATCTTTTCATGTTTCTCTCGATTTTTGTGGTTGGATATCAAACTTTCCATTTAGCCCTGGTCTTTTCTGTGCAAATACTTGGGAATCTTCAATTTTGTTGAATACCCATACTTTCCCCTGGAAGCATATAGTCAGTTTTGATGGGTAGTTGATCCGTGGTTGCAGGCCCAGCTCTCTTGCCTTTCTGAATATCATATTCCAAGCTTTGTGGTCTTTTAGCATGGAGGCTGCCAGATCCTGTGTGATCCTGATTGGTGCTCCTTGATATTTGAATTGTCTCTTTCTGGCTTCTTGTAAGATTTTTTTCTTTTGCTTGGAAGCTCTTGAATTTGGCAATTATATTCCTGGGCATTTTCTCATCTGGATCGAATGTCGCAGGTGTTCTATGGATCCTTTCAATGTCTATATTGCCCTCTTGTTTTAGAACTTCAGGGCAATTTTGCTGAATAATTTCTTTTAGTATGGAGTCCAAATTTCTATTAATTTCACCCTTTTCAGGGAGACCAGTGTTTCTCAAATTGTCTCTTCTAGACTGGTTTTCTTGGTCTGTCACTTTCTCATTGAGATATTTCATGTTTCCTTCTATTTTTTCAATCTTTTGTCTTTGTTTTATTTGTTCTTGTTGTCTTGAGAGATCATTTGCTTTTAATTGTTCAATTCTAGCCTTTAAGCACTGGTTTTTGGCTATAATCTTTTGGTTTTCATCTATGATCTTTTGGTTTTTGGCTATAATGTTTTGGTTTTTGGCTATAAACTTTTCGTTTTCCTTTTAAATCTGGTCATTTCTGGTCTTCAGTTGACTTGCCTCACTTTCCAATTGTGAAATTCTGATTTTTAAACTGTTATTTTCTTGCTTGATTTCCTTTTGAGCTACTTCCCATTTCTCTGACCAAATCTTTTCCAACTTTCTCGTTATCTCAGTTTTGAACATTTCAAGAGCTTGTTACCAGTTTTGATTATCTTGGGATAATTCTGATGTGATTGCTTGTTTTTTCTCCTCTTCTGATTGCTCGGTAGTCTGGATTTTCTCTGTGTAAAAGTTGTCAAGTGTTAAAGATTTCTTTTTCTTGTTGTTAATCTTTTTCTCATTCTTCTGGACTTCCTGGTTCTAGGTAGCCATCATTAGCCCAGCACCTTCTCAGCTTTATCCTTGCACTCAGGTTTTGTCTGTGGTCTTTTGGCTCCTGAGGTCTGAGGTCTGGTTTTTTTCTAAGGTCAAGCCCCCTGGTGGACCCTCTTGCTTGATCCTCTGCAGGAGGCTCCTTTAGAAGTCTCAGGGCACTGCTTCCACAGTCGTATACCCGTCTGCACTGGTTCCCCACTCAGGGTTTCAGAGCCTTCGCTCCTGCCTGTGTCCGCGTCTCAACCCGCGCCTGTGCTTTGTGTCCGTGCTCAGAGTCCGTGTGCATTCCTCAGCTTTTTGGGGTCCCAAATCTTGCCACTTTCAGGAACAGGCCCTGAAGGTGCCAATGACTCAATGGGTGGCCCAAACTTCCTCTATTTCTTTTGACCTGGCTTTGGAGCTGCAGGTGGTGTGTGTGTGTGTGTGTGTGTGTGTGTGTGTGTGTGTGTGGTGGTTGCTCAGCCCACAATTTAGTGAGAGCTGTTTCACCCCTTTATAGCATGGAAATATCCCAATTCCACGTACCTTTCACGCTGCACCCTGTTGTGGGGTCCCTCCGTTCGACTGGGATTGCTTTTATGCCCCCTTGAGAAGTCCTGTATTTTTTGGTCAGGAGAGGTTAAGTGCTGCTTTTTGCTCTACTGCCATCTTAACCAGGAAGTCCAGTTATGTTTCAGTAATTTCCTTTTTAATGCAGTATTTATACACTAGATGTTATGACTATTATTGCTATGCTGCTGGAAATGCAATCAATAACTACTAGTTGTTCTTCTGGCTTTTAAGAAAGGGAAAAAAGTTGTATTTGCATTATTTAAGATTAAAATAAAAGTTAATAAAGAGTTCCCAACAGTTCTCTCTGCATAAAAAATGCACAATGGACACTTGGCCTGTAATGAGAATGAACCAAGTTCAAATCTGCACAGAGATACCAACTGTTTAATCCTGGGCAATCGTTTAACCCAGTGGTTCCCAAACTTTTTTGGCCTACTTCCCCCTTTCCAGAAAATATATTACTTAGCCCCCTGGAAATAATTTTTTTTAATTTTGGTAGCAATTAATAGGAAAGATAAATGCACCTGTGGGCATCACTGCCATCCTGGATCACTGCAGCACCCACCAGGGTGTGGTAGAGCCCACTTTGGGAATCATGGATTTAATCTCTGCCTATATTAGTTTCCACGAATGAAAAATGGGGATAATATCAACTACCATCCAGACTGGTTATAAGGACTGAATGGGATATTTACAAAGAGCTTAGCAAAGTGTCTGGTATAAAATAGGTATTAAAATTATTATCTATCCTATTATTAACAATGGGATATTTGTACTCACTAACCCAATCAATATACCATCCATGTTGCTTTAAAATAATTGTTCAAGGTTCTTTTGGAAAAAGGCTTATTAGTAATTGGTAGTTAATAATTTTAGTGAATACAAACAAATACATTTTGATATTAATTGATTTCACATCCTATGATTCTATAAGGCTAATTACATAACAGATTGCTGCCTTTAAGTTAAGAAGAAATGGGGTATCAAATGACAAGGTAGTAGCATTGATATTAAGATTAATGGGCAAGTTCATACATTACCACTAATTTTTATTTAACACCAATTGAGCCACTTACTGCAAATTCTTGATGAATTGCCATTTGAAGTGGAAATAGTCTTTAACTTTTGCCTAAATAAATCAGATTTCATTAATATAATCTGGCTAGATACAATCTAATATATATTGAAGAAATCACAAAAATAAGAAATGGCTTCATTATAACCAAATAAGAGATTATATATTATAGATAAAATTTCCTGATTTTAATGGTTGAAATTAATTTTACCAATATGTTCTAAGTTTTTTGTCTTTTCTAATTTGGGGGAAAATGTTTTTTTTTTCTTATTCAAATAAATGTTTCCTTTTTTTACTTTATTCATTAGGACATTAAATGAACAATATAAATAATAACGTATTTAATAAAAATAACTAACAAATATCAATAAAATTATTTAATTTAAACTCTAAATAATAAATAGAAAAACTATACAGCAGAAGGAAAGAAAAGTGAAATGGGTTTTCTTTGAGGTAATCTCAAGGGAAGAGTATGAAAATTTCTTGGAGATATGTTAGAAAAAATTTTGTTTTGACATGGTTTTTACTCTAAGGCTTCAGATATCCCCTTATTAGAGATACTGAGGATTCAATAATTCCATGAACTTGAATATTCCTCTACTGTGATTACACAGAGGGCAAGATTAGTTGGCCACAATCCTTTAGGTAGACATGTCTTGGCTATGTTCTGATTCTCCTTCTGCTTCTGCTTTTCTCACCCTGAATACATGGCACCTATCTTTACCAGAATTTTGGAATCTATTACGGATATCAAGAGAAAAAAATACTTTTCTGGGAATTTTGAAAATGGAAAAAGACAGCAATTCAATGTCCATATATGAGATAATTCTTTTTGTGGGGTTTTAATATCAAGTCCAAAATTTTCGTAGTACTTTTTTTCTTTGAAGGCTAAATAATAAGATAATAACTTTGGCCTAGAACTTATGCAATTGGCAGAAGTAACAGTGCTTTCAGTGTTCTCATGGTGCCATATTGTGTTGTGTTAGTAGGTATTATATTGATAGAATCATTAATATGATGATGGGTTACACTAATATTCTAGTAATTTTATGACTAGTATAATAAACCACAAGAGATTTACCTTTTCCTTAGAATAGAATTTGAGAAAATATTTATAAATATTTAATGCCTTTAGTTGTACATGGGAAAAAATCTGGTAAAATATATTAATCTCATTACATTGTGTTTTACATAAAATTCATGAGAGATAAGATTGTATATTAAAAAAACAAAACTCTGGTATTGTCTTTAAGGAAAAAAAATGTTCCTGAATCATAAATACATCTCTCTATTAAGGATCTAGGAAAAGGAATCATATTATGCCATCACTTCAATTTCCCACTTAAATGTTGTCCTCCTTAAATCATCTCTTAGCAAAGTGGTAGAGTAATAACAATTTTTACAAAATATCTCTCCAAAAGTCTACAATATACTTCCGTGTGTTTGTGTGTGTGTGTGCGCGTGTATCTCTATGTGTAATTTCGAGTAAAAATAATTCTTATATATTATGTTTTCATCAAAGAATTCCAATATTCCATTCCTATACATCTATATCTACTTATATGGAAAGAAAGAGAGAGAGATTATGGGTATAAATATATATATATATGTACATGTATTATATATGTAATTATATACATAGTCTAATTTTTTTACATTTATTAATATTCATTTTTAACATGGTTACATGATTCATGCTCCTCCTTTCCCCTTCAACCCCCCCCCCCCGCCCCCCTACCCATGCGCATTTCCACTAGTTTTGTCATGTGTCCTTGATCAAGACCAATTT
>NC_058130.1:659509518-659591693 GCF_016433145.1 Gracilinanus agilis
CTGATGCTGAGTAGCCATCATTAGCCCAGCAGCTTCTCAGCTTTATCCTCGGGCTCAGTGTCTGTTCCAAATCTATTGGCTCCTCAGGTCTGAATTCTGGTTTTTTCCAAGGTCAAGCCCCCTGGTGGGCCCTCTTGCTTGATCCTCTGCTGGAGGTTTCTTTACAAGTCTCAGGGCGCTGCTTCCACAGTCGTATACCCGTCTGCACTGGTTCCCCACTTAGGCTTTAGTTCTGCCTCCACCCACGCCTCTGCTCAGCCGGCACTCTCTGCGCCCAGCGTCCTGCTCCGGCGCGTGGTCAGATTTCGCGTGCTTTTTTTGACTTAATGGGGTCCTAAGTCTTGCTGCTCTCAGGAACAGGTCCCGGAGCTGCTGATGACTCGATGGGTGCCCCAAACTTGCCCTATTTCTTTTTAGCTGGGTTCGGAGCTATAGATGAGTGTGGAGGGGGTGGGGGTGGGGCGGTTGCTCAGCCCGCGATTGAGTGAGAGCCCTTTGTAGCTTGGAAATGTCTCGATTCCACGTACCTTCCACGCTGTGCCCTGTTGTGGGGTTCCTCCGTTTGTCTGGACTTGTTTTTATGTCCCCTTGAGGAGTTTTGTATGTTTCGGTCAGGAGAGGTTAAGAGCTGCTTCTTACTCTGCTGCCATCTTAACCCGGAAGCCTCCATAGTCTAATTTTTATGTTTCATAGTTTAAATGAATTATTATGATACCATGAAGCACTGTCTATAGACTGGCAAAGTCTAGAGATTTAAGTTTAAATTCTGCCTCACTAGATCTAAAAATCATTTTACCACTTAATGATTAAATTTTCTATACATTAAACTATAAAGAAAACATATTCCACTTACCTATTTTCTAGGTTAGTATGGAAAGGAACAGAAGTTCTTCATAAAAAATAAAACTCTATACATAGGGGATTTAGATTTCTCAGTCTTGGATAATTCTGAAAAAAAATCTTTCACTAATGTGTACACATTTATGTACGTCACTATACATACATGTATGCATTTTTTCTTTTCTTTTTCCAACTCACTAGAGTAGAACTTCTCTTCAGGTTTGAATTAGCTTTGAAATTTTATCTGCAAAAAGAAACTCAAGTCATATTTTCAGGGATATAATTCATCTGAATAGTCAGGGGAGGTTCCTTTGTTTTTAACCCTTAACTTCTGTGAATTGGCTCATAGGTGGAAGAGTGGTAAGGGTGGGCAATGGGGGTCAAGTGACTTGCCCAGGGTCACCCAGCTGGGAAGTGTCTGAGGCCGGATTTGAACCTAGGACCTCCCATCTCTAGGCCTGACTCTCAATCCACTGAGCTACCCAGCTGCCCCTGGAGTTTCCTTTGTATCTAACTCATATTTCTTTATTGATCACAGTGCATGGAAAGAAAGCAATCATTTGATACAAAAAGTACTGAACTCTAAGATATCACATAGATAATTTTTAATATCCATTTTCTCCTTCTCTAGCAAAAAGTGCATGTCAAAAAACAGGGGAAAATTCCAAATCTCCAGGTAATATATATGCAGAATATAAAGGACATGGAATGTAGATTCCTATTACACAAACTGGAGACAAAAAAAAAAGACTTTTAAACTAGATATCACCTGGGTTTTGAAATGTAATAAATTCTCCATTCTTTTATATGATTTGTCCTTTTAGAAGTTTCATTTTATCCAGTAGAGGGCAGTGATACATAGATATGTGAATAAAAAGAAATAGTTTCTTTATTGTGAGTATATTGAAGTATGGAAAATATACTTGAAAGCTAGATTTCCATTCCTTGCCCAATTCGAGCAGTTATAATATGGGATAATTTGGTTAAAGCAAAGCAACATTTCTTGAACTAGAGACAGTTCAAAGGTGCCAACAGCTAGAAGTTGTAGAAGTGCAGGTGGGTGCTATGAATTAAATATATAACTAATGGCATTGAGAGTGAGGCAGGGACACACACGACCTCTTTTAAATTCTCTGCCAAACAACTTTTAAATATTACCTCTAAATCAATTTTGTAATGGCAAAGCAGTTTTCCAGGCCAGGACAGTTTGAATTGTCAGCAGGAAAGATCTGTCTCACAGGAATGAGAGGGGAATGAAGTTGGGTGCAGGTGGTGCTGAAGCAAGCCAACAACAGATTATATTCTAGCAGTCTGGTAGCAAGACCCTGTGACCCTGGGCAAGCTACCAACTAGGAACCACCCTGGGGTGCAAGTTAGCAGCCAGCCCAAGTATAGGACAGCAGTCAAGCCCTGCCTCTGATATAAGAAAATGGCAAGACCCCAATCCAGTACTATCCCATACTATAGTTCCTTACCTAGGTATAGGCCAGCAGTGAAACCTTATACCTCAGTGGAGGCCAATAGGACATCAGGCCCCTAGCAGAAGCCATCAGGGAAACTCTGACCCTAGTGAGAGCCTAGAGGGACACCCTATTCCCCATTATTAATTAGTAGCAAGGCCCTAGTTCTAGTAGAAGAAGTCTAGGACACCAAACTGGAAATACAGAAAATTAAGGAAGAGATTAATAAATTTGAAAGAAATAAGACAAGGAATTAGTTTTCTGAAAAATAAATAAATAAGTTATTCATTAACTTCATTAAGAAAAAGAAAGAAGAAAACTAAGTTACCAGTAGTGTAAGAGTGTTGGTTTAGGGAATGGGATTAGATGGTAGTATAGGCCACTATCAGAAGATTTAACAGGTTTGGGAAGGCTAACAGAATGAGTGTTATAGGGTGACTGTGGATTGATAGACTGACAGAACCCAGTCAGGCAGAGCCTGTCCAGAGGTAACACACATAAATCACTCAGTAAAAGGGATAGATGTTGGATTTATTATAATAAGGAAAGGTGGAAAGGGAATTTGGGTAACCCTAAACAAATATCAAATACCTAAACCTCCTCCCAGATCTAAATGTCTCCTCAAGGAAAGTCTTCACAGAGATTGAACCCTATACTGATTACCCTTACTAATAGATCCCAGTCCCTAAACTGGATAGACCTACACTAAACCAAACCTACCTTTTGATGGTAATAGAGAAGTGGTCTATGCCAGCCAATCTGGGCCCAGGGAAAAGATCTTGGTTTCACAAGGACCCCAGATCTGATCTTACAGACAGCTGGTCTAAAAGACTCAGGATCACACCAAGAACTCAGTAGATCATAGCAATTAGCAGGTAAACAGGTATGATGGGAGATTTAAATAGTACAGACACCAAGGAAAGTAACCAGTCTTCTCCAGACCAAACCAGAGAAAGACAGCTCAAACCCTAGTTAACTGCCTGAACACACTTCCAACATTCCAGAATCTTTATCCTCCTACCACTCTCCCTTGTAGACCTGACATGCTAAATTCCTCTTCCTTATAACAGTACCAAAAAAAGTAGATGAAGATGAAAAACTCAAACACTGAAATACTAGTAATAATCACATAATATTTAATTGTTCACAAGTTATAGTATGAAACAGTCTGGAATAGTTTGTTCACAAGTTATAGTATGAAAGGGTTTTGGAATTAAACAAAAAGCATAGGCTTATAACCAAGAATAACTAACCCAACAAAACTGAAGAACATACTACAGTGTTAAAAAACATACCATTAGTGAAAATAAAAGAAGTCCTGATGAAAAGACCAAAGTTCTGTAGAAACTATAAAATATAAATACAAGATTCAATTGAAATATAAGTATATAAATTTGAGTATATAATCAAAAAGGGATTAACAAAATATAAACTGTTTAGATTCTAGTCTGATGAAATAATATATGTTCTCATAATTCAATAAAAATTGTTCCTGACAATGGTAGAAATAAATTTTTGTGATGATAAAAGAACAGAAAGATATGTGAAGGGGAGAGAGAAAAAAAGTGGAAAATCAGTGCAAAATTACAAGTCTATTCAAATAAGGAGGAATAAGTGGAAGCAGTGGGTGACTCTGGAAGTAATAATACAATTACTTCTCAATCACTGTTAAAGGAGTATCCTTTTTTTTTATTTTAAACCCTTAACTTCTGTGTATTGACTTATAGGTGGAAGAGTGGTAAGGGTAGGCAATGGGGGTCAAGTGACTTGCCCAGGGTCACACAGCTGGGAAGTGTCTGAGGCTGGATTTGAACCTAGGATCTCCCGTCTCTAGGCCTGGCTCTCAATCCACTGAGCTACCCAGCTGCCCCAAGGAGTATCCTTTTAATAAGATTAAAGTGTCCTTACCCAAAAATGCTATTCAAGAGCCTCATTGTGGCATGGAGATGATTCGGGGTTCACAGAGAATAATGCTGGTGGAGTTGTGAGCTGTTCTAATGTGATAAAAAAAAGTTCGAGGATAATCAAAGGCCTGAGTTGTCTTTTCAAAATCAATCCATCAAACTATGGAGGGGGCTTTTAAAAAATTAGAAACCAACAACTAGAAGCAAATGACTTCTCAAGTCATCAAGAGTCTAAAAAACAAAATCAAAAGAATGAAAAAAATTGAGGAAAATATGAAACACCTCATTTATAAAACAGCATACCTGGAAAATAGATCTAGGAGATACAAATTAATAAATATTGGACTACCAGATAATCATAACAAAAGTAAAAACCTGGACATAATTCTACAGGAAATCATCCAAGAAAACTACCCTAATATTCTTGAACAAGAGGGTAAAGGAGAGATTGAAAGAATCCATAGATCACCCCCTGTATAAAATCCCCAATTGACAACATCCAGGAATGTTATAGCCAAGTTTAAGAACTTCAAAACCAAAGAAAAGATAGTTCAAGCTGCTATAAAAAGAAATTCAGATATCATGGACCCACAGTTAGGATAACACAGGAACTGGCTGTATCCATACTGAACATGAAGGCATGGAATATGATATTCCAGAAAGCAAGGGAATTGGATCTACAACAAAGAATCAGCTACCCAGCAAAATTGACTATATTCTTGCAGGGGAAATTATGATCATTTAATAAAATAGAATACTTCCAAGTATTCCTAATGTTGTTATTAAAAATGATGAAGGCCAAGATTAAAAGGGAAAATAGTATTTTAATAAAAGCCATTGCTGATAGACTAAATTGACCATGCGCCTGTAAGAATTCAAACTACCGCCTCAGCAATTTTACCTTTTTCGTACCTTTGCACATTCAGATAACAAAAGAGCCCACCCCTCCTGACTCCAGGAGTCTTATCCCCTCTCTTACATCATCACACTTCCTGTCTCCTCCATTTTTACAAGAGGAATCATGGGAAATGTAGTTTTCCAAAGTCCCCTAAAATGTCCACAGGAAGTTTGTCATATAATCTACATACCTTAACACTCAAATGAGCCCCAAATAGCTCTTAAATAGAGTCCCAGAAATTCTAAATAACACACTAAAGAAAAGACCTGACTTAAATGGAAAATTTGATGCTTAAACACAAAACTCAAAAGAATCCTTAAAAGGTAATTAAAAAAGGAAAAAAAAATTAAGGGACCCAATAAGTTCAAATGATTTGTATTCCTATAAGAAAAGATGATATTGGTAACTCTTAAAAATTGTTATTATCATCAGGGTAGCTAGAAGAAGTATACTTAGAGGGTACAGTGACAAACTGTATAGGATGATATGTCAAAAATATATAAAATACCAGGGGTAAAAAAGAGGATAATACTAAGAAAAATGGGGAAAAAGATAATATGGTAAATATATATTTCATAAAGAAGCACATGAAGGGAGGGGAGAAAAGACAAATACAATGGTGGTGACAGGTAATACTTAAATCTTATGGGTAGAAGATGTTGGTGACAGGTAATACTTAAATCTTATGGGCATTGAAATTGACTAATACGGGGAAGGACAATCACAACCATTGGGGCAGAGAATTTAAACATGCTCAATAGAGAAGTAGAGGGATAATAAACAGGTTGGTGGAAAGGGGAGCAATACAAGGGAAGGAGAATTGGGGGGGGTCATTCAAAAGGCACTATAATAAGAGGGGAATAAATAAAAGGGGAGAGTTTAGGAAGGGGAGTAACAATAGAAAGAGGGAATGAAAGGGGGAAGACTGCCTAAAGGAAAAAAAAATTGGAGGGGAGAGTAAGAGGGATAAGAGAAAAAGCAGAATAAAAGGAGGAAGTCAAAATAGAGGGAAATACACAGACACTAATCATAACTGTGAATGTGAATGGGATGAACTCACCAATAAAAGGGAAACAGATAGCAGAATGGATTAAAAACCAGAATCCTACTGTATGTGGTCTACAAGAAACACATTTGAAGCAGGTGGACATACACAGGGTAAAGACAAGAGGGTGGAACAGAATTTACTGGGTGGCAACTGAGACAAAGAAGGCAGTAGGGGCAATTATGATCTCAGACAAAACTAAAGCAAAAAATATATCTCATTTAAAGAGATAAGGATGGCAATTATATCTTGATGAAAGACAGAATAAATAATGAAGAAATATCAGTACTCAAAATATATACACAAATGATACAACATTCAGATTTCTAAAGGAGATACTAAAAGAGCTTAAGGAGGAAATAGATAATAAAACCATACTAGGGGGGACCTCAATCTTCCTCTTTCAGAACTAGATAAATTGAACCAAAAAATAATTAAGAAAGAAGCAAGAGAAATGAATGAAATTTTAGAAAAATTAGAGCTAATAAATATCTAGAGAAAAATAAATAGGAATAAAAAGAATATTCCTCCTTTTCAGTAGCACATGGCACATATACAAAGATTGAACTTGAACTGGGCCATAAAAACTTTGCAAGCAAATGTAGGAAACCAGAAATAACAAATGCAATTTTTCAGACCATAATGAAATAAAATCATAATATATAAGGTCTTGTGAAAAGGTAGATTTGAAATTAAGTGGAAACTAAAGAAATCTAATTCTTCAAAACTGGTAGGTCAAAGAACAAATCAAAGAAACAATTACTGGTTTCATTGAAGAAAATGACAACGAGGAAACAACTTATTGAAGTCTATGGAATGTAGTCAAAGCAGTAATCAGAGGGAAATTAAATCCCTGAGTGCATATGTCAACAAATTAGAGAGGGAAATGGTCAATGAATTCAACATGCAACTTAAAAATCTGGAAAGAGAATAAATTAAAAATCCCCAGATAAAACTAAATTGGAAATCCTAAAAAAATCAAAGGAGAAATTAATAAAATTGAAAGTAAAAGAACTATTAAACTAATAATTTTTCTTTGATTTGGTACTTTGAAAAAATAAAATAGATAAAGTACTGGTTAATCTAATAAAAAAAGAAAGAAGAAAATCAAATTAACAGTGTCAAAGATGAAAAGGGCAGTCTCACCTCTAATGAAAGGAAATTAAGGTTATTAACAAATGTTTTTCGCCAATTATATGGCAATAAATATGACAATCTAGGTGAAATGGGTGAATGTTTATAAAAATATTAATTGCTTAGATCAACAAAAGAGGAAATAGAATACTTAAACAATCCCATCTCAGAAAAAGAAATTGAAGAAGTCATCAATGAACTGTTCAGGGAAAAATTCCCAGGATCAGATGGATTCACAAATGAATTCTATCAAACATTTAAAGAACAACTAATCCCAATAGAATACAAACTATTTGACAAAATAAGAAAAAAGGAGTTTTAACAAATCCCTTTTATGACCCAAATATGGTACTGATTCGAAAGCCAGGCAGACTAAAAACTGAAAGAAAACTGCAGACCAATCTCTCTAATGAACATAGATGAAAAATCATAGAGAGAATACCAGCAAAAAGTCTCCAGCAAGTGATCACAAGGGTTATTCACAATGATTGTGTGGGATTTGTACCAGGAAGTCATTTATGGTTTAATAATAAGAAAACCATCCACATAATTGACTATTTAAACAGGCAAAGCAACAGAAATCACATGATTATCTCAATAGATCCAGAAAAAGCGTTTGACAAAATACAACACTCATATAGGAATAGATGGGCCTTTCCTAAAAATAATAAACCATATATTAAAAACCATCAGCCAGTATCATATGCAATTGGGGATAACTTAGAAGCCTTCCCAATAAGATCAGGAATGAAGCAAGAATGCTCATTATCACCTCTATTATTTAACATTTAACTAGAAACACTAGCATTAGCATTAGAGAAGAAAAAGAAATTGAAGGGAGTAAAGTAGTCAATAGGGTGACTAAACTATCACTCTTTGCAGATGATATGATGGTCTACTTAAAGATTCCTAGAGAATCAGCTAAAAAACTAGTGGAAATAATTAACAAATTTAACAAAGCTGCAGGGTACAAAATAAACCCACTTAAACCATCAGTATTTCTATATATTTTCAACAAAACTCAGCCACAAGAGTTAGAAAGAGAAATACCATTTAAAATCATCCTAAACAACATAAAATAATTAGGAATATATTGCCAAGACAAATATAGAAACTATATGAACACAGCTACAAAACACTTTTCAAACAATTAAAACTACATCTAAACAATTGGAAAAACATTAGTTGCTCATGGATAGGTTGAGTTAACATAGTAAAAATTACCATTTTACCCAAATTAATTTATTTATTCATTGCCATTCCTATGAACCTACCAAAAACATTTTTATTGAACTAGAAAAAGTTATAACAAAGTTCATTTGGAAGAACAAAAGATCAAGAATATTAAGGGAACTAATAAAAAAAAATTGTGAAGGATTGGGCCTAGCAGTACCAGATATTAAATTTTATTCTAAAACACTGATCATCAAAAAATATGGTACTAGCTAAGAGAAAGAAGGGAGGGTCAATGGAATAGACTTGGGCTAAATGTGTAAGAATTAAATTTTAATGGTTTGACTAAAATATATGAAAATTATAAATAATAATGGTGGTCACAAATTCAAAGTATTACTGCTCAAAGTCAAAATGATTTTAGTAGCTTTTATTTACAAAAGATGTGGAAAGAGTGAAAGCAGAGAAATACAAAAAGTTAGAGAAGAAATTAGGTTGTATAACTATATATTGCTCTAGTGTTTAACTCAGCCAGGACTTGTTGAGCTTCAATTGGAATTAAACTCTCTCCAAAAGACAGGAATTGAAATTCACTCACCCAGGATCGCTCCAAGAGGCAATTCAAGATGATGACTTGAGCTGAAGGTGACTCCTGTCACCAACTTTCTTCCTTGAGCCAACCTTCTTCTTGAAGCTGACTTCCTTCTTGAAGTGGACTTCCTTCTTAAAGTCAAATTCCCTAGCCTCAGAAATTCAGGGCCTTTTATAGTGGCTTCTTGTCCCTTCTCCTCTTTGCAAGGGCCAATCACAGTTTCCGAATTGCCCAGCACTGCCCAGGAGGCAGTGTTTATGGAAACCACTTCTCACCTTCTGAAGAGGTGAATACTTATGAAAAGGGTTCACAGATTCCTGTCTGATTGAGGTGTTAATTATCATTTCCTGGCTCATTGAGTTGAAAGAGTAGAAAGCTCCTCCATATAGTGCTAAGTAGGGTGTCTAAGCTTTTGTTGATTCAATTCAAAAGTAGACAAATGAGATTTATTCCTGTCTTCACAAAGAGACAAAGGGATTAAAGGATTCCCTTTCACAAGTGTAAACTCAGAATAGACAAAGAGAACAAAGAATTCCCTTTTCAGAATGAACTAAGCAAGATAGTGTAGTTTAAACCCACTGCCAGCTTTTGGGATAAGAACTCACTATTTGACAAAAACTTCTGGGAAAATTGAAAAACATTATGGGAGTGATTAGATTTAGATCAATATCTCACACCCTATACCAAGATAAATTCAGCATGGGTAAATGACTTAAATATAAAGAAGGAAATTATAAGTAAATTAGGTGAACATAGAATAGTATACCTTTCAGATCTATGTGAAATGAAGGAATTTATGACCAATCAAGAGATAGATAATATTACAAAGTATAAAATGAATAATTTTTATTACATTAAATTAAAAAAGGTTTTGTACAAAGAAAACCAATGCGACCAAAATTAGAAGGGAAGCAACAAATTGGGGAAAATATTTTTTAAAAAATCCTTTGACAAAGGTATAATTTCTCAAATTTATAAGGAATTAAATCAATTGTATACAAAATCAAGCCATTCTTCAACTGATAAATGGGCAAAGGACATGAATAGGCAGTTTTCAGATAAAAAATCAAAATTATTAATAAGCCCATGAAAAACTGTTCTAAGTCTCTCATAATTAGAGAAATGGAAATAAAAGCAACTGAGATACCACCTCACACCTAGTATATTGGTAAATATGACAGAAAAGTAATTGGAGGGGATAGGACAAAATTAGGAAACTAATGAATTGCTGGTAGAATTGTGAATTGATCCAACTATTCTGTAAGGCAATTTGGAATTATGTCCAAAGGGCTCCCCCCCTTTTTAAAATTTAGAATATTTTCCTATGGTTACATGATTCATGTCACCCTCCCTCCCCCCAGCTCTTTCCTATCCCCTCCTGAATACAACAATCAGTTATACTGGGTTATACATGTATCATTGTTGAAAACCCATTTCTGTGTTATTCATATCTGTAGTAGAGTGATCCTTTAACATCAAAACCTAATCATATCCCTATTGCACTAGGTGATTAATCACATATTTTTTCAATGCATTTCTGTTTCCACAATTCTTTCTCTAGATGTGAATAGCATTCTTTCTCCTAAGTCCCCCTGGATTGTCCTGGGTCATTGCATTGCTGCTGGTAGAGAAGTCCATTACATTAGATTGTGCCACAGTACATCAGTCTCTGTGTACAAAGTTATCCTGGTCTTTCTCTTTTTAACTGTGCATCAATTCCTGGAAGTCTTTCCAGTTCACATGGAATTGCTCCAGTTCATTATTCCTTTCAGCAGAATAGTATTCCATTATCATCAGATACAACAATTTGTCTAGTCATTCTCCAATCTATGGACACTCACTCATTTTCCAATTTTTTGCCACCTCAGAGAATGATGTACACATCTTTTTCCCTATTATCTCTTTGGGGTAAAAACCCAGCAGTGGTAAGTGGTATGGTTGGATCAAAGGGCAGGCATTCTTATCCTTTCCTTTTCTTTTGCTGTCCCCTTCTATGTCTGAGCCTTGTTCTTTGTCTTCATAAAAATTCTTTAGTTAGGTGCTTTTTTTGGTTCTTTCCTTCTTTTTCTTACCTAATTATAGGTAGGTTCTGTTTTCTGGGAAGTTTGGATATCCTCTTAAACTTCAGGCCTTCCTTGACACTATTTTTGTCTCATTTTCTGGGTTATTACTAGTTTATAAGATGGTGTGAGGGCTGAAAGCTCTGATAGTTCCCTCTTCATGCTAATTCAATTGACCCTTGAGATGCTGGTAGCTTAAAGACTTTCCTCCTGCTTGGGTGTAATCTTTGGATCTCAGTATGAACTTGATCAGGTCAGGTGCTGATCAAATTCTAGCCCCAGGCTTAGGCTCAAGTTTTCTGTCTCAAGGTGTTCTTGATTTAATAAGGCACACCCTTGATTGCCCTGTCCTGGAGCTCCACCCTTACTTTGAGGCAGAAAGATCCAGGGGTGGCTCCCCCTGAGAACTATGTCATCACCCTTAACCTTGGATTATATCGTCATCCCCAATCCCAATTCACTGGGATTCATGGCTTTGCTCTGGGTCCATGCAGATCAGCCCCCTTTTGCTCAGATTGTCCTGGGACAGGACTCCAGACTTCTCCACAGGTTTGAAATTTCAAGGTGTATGAATTGGCTTGGGCATTATTTCCCCTGGTCTAGAGATCTCTTTATCATATGTGATAATCTGATAAGGACAGTTTAGTTGATAAGGAAATAAGGGGAGACTAGAGTTGTCTTTTAGCTCATGCTTCCAGCTCTGTCTCCAGGAGCATGGAGTTTATTATATATATATATATATATATATTTCAAGACTCATTTCACACAAAAGAAACCCCCCAAAACTTTGCAGATGCGCAGAAGTTATAAATTATATCATATCAAAACGCAAAATATCTCATTGGCTTCAGAAGAGACCAAGGCCAAGGCTGCATTTTGACTGGGTTCTTATCAGAAAGCCAAGTTGGGGAATATTTTTCTCAGGGTTGAATTACCCCTGCTAAGGTTTTGACCTTGGCTATACCAGGCAGCTGCATTCCTGGCCAAAGGGGGAGAGTGTTAACCTTTTAAATGCTGGCCCACTAGGAACCTAAAGCTCTTCAATAAGGCCACAATACTTTTCAACAAGAAATCACAAGGATCACAAAAGGGATCAAAAGAGGAGTCTCAGATTTTTATCTATTTAGGACTCTGTTTCTCCTATTGGCTTCCCACACCAGGCAACATCTCAGGGTCTCCTGTTAAGTAGGGTTTAAGCTCAGAACCTGTGCGAGCAGATGTGGAGTGGGGTGCAGTGGGAATGTGGTTTGCTCATGGCTTGCACCTCACTTGCTGCTAGTTCTACTCTACTCTCACCTCAGATCCCCATATGGTCTCTGCCTACCTTTTGGGTTTTTCTTTTTTTGAAGGTTGTTTCACTATGTCTTCTTGTTGGTTCTTTCACTCCTATATTTATTTTGTAGTGATATTTTACTCTTCATTGAAGAGGTGTAAGGGTGGTGAAAAGGGGCTGCTGCTCTAGTTAGTCCTCCATCTAAGCTCCACCCCTGGAAGTCCTGGAATGTTGACTTTAAATGATCACTCTATTGCAAATATTGATAATATGGAAATAGGTTTTTATAAATGATTCATGTAAAACTCAGTGGAATCTCTCATTGGCTCTAGGAGGGGTGGGGCAGAAGGGAGGAAAAGAACATGAATCATGTAACCATGGAACAATATTCTAAATTAATTAATTAAATGCATTTTTAAAAAAAGAAGTACTTTCAGTAAAAAAAAATTATATGATTTTGGAGTTCATTTGTTCATCTTGTGCTTCAAGATTTAGATAAAGATCACCATGAAAATAATTGCAGCTTATGTACCATTATCAATTTTATTGGATAAAAGCATATAAATATTCCAAAAAAGAACCCAGTAAGACCTTCCTAATCAAATGAAAATATACTTTCATATTTAGTGACAAATGAAAAGATAAGAGGTTGTTCTGATAAAGAAAATGGCAAAAGACATGATTCAAAAAGAAAACAATGAATAAAGGAAAATACTTGTAGATTACTTAGAAGACTATTTCCTTGACAAAAATGGATACTTTTTTTTCAATAAATGAAGTAATAGTCTCTGAAATTGGCAAACAGCAAATAACACAAGGTAAAATTAATTTTATTTTAACCAACAAGGAAATATTTTGTTGCAGTTTTTCTTAATTTATACATCATTATATAAGGAGATAACAAACAGGGGAAAAATAAGAATCAATAATAAACTAGAAAAAGGCTATTAATGAGAAAAAAGATGAGTCATGTGATTAAAAGAACTGAAATCTGTCCTATTTAATTGATATTGAGCATTGAAAATGGAGAGTATACTGCAAAAATGATATAGACTCAAATTATAAATTTTCTGACATTTTAAGAACTATATTATTTCCCTTTTCCCTTTGCTTACCCCCTTCTAGAGATGGTAAGCAATTTGATCTGGATTATATATATGTATGTAATATCATGCAAAATATACATCCATATTAGTTATTGTTTTAAAAGTATATTCATATAAAATCAAAATTCCCAAATAAAATCAACAAATAAACTAGGGTTATTACTATGCAAAATGTTCTAGTTCTACTTATTTCTCTTTGTATAAGTTCACGTTGGTTTTTCCAGCTTTTTCTAAAATTATTCTACTCATTACTTCTTTTAATGCAATAATATTGCATTGCCATTATATACCACAATTTATTCAACCATTCCACAACTGATGGACTTCCCTTCAATTTCCAATTCTTTACTACCAGAAAAATAGCTATTATAAATGTTTTTGTATAAGTCAGTCTTTTTCCCATTTTTTTCCTCTTTGGGATATAGACAGTATAGTGGTATTACCAGAGCAATATATACCCTTTTAAAACCCCTTTGGGCATATTTCTAAAAAAACTCTTCAAAATGGTTGGATTAGTCAACAACTCCACCACCAATGCATTCGTGTCCCAATTTTTCTGCATATTTCCTTTTCTGTAATATTGGCCAATCTGATAGGTGTGGGGTGGTAACTCAGATTGTCTTAATTTGAATTTATTTAGTCAAAAGTGATTTAGAGCATTTTTTCATATAATTATTGTTATCTTTGATTTCTTCATCTGAAAACTGCATGTTTACATTTTTGACCATTTGTCAATTGGAGAATGATTATTTGTTCTTACAAATTTGAGAAACTGGATCTTAATCAGAGGAAGTTTCTATAAAAAATTTCCTAAATTTGTTGCTTCCACTCTAATTTTAGTTATATTACATTTTTGTTTTTGTTTTTTTTTTTTTGCAGAAACTTTATAATGTAATACAATCAAAATTATTCATTTTACATCTTGTAATGCTCTCTCTCCTGTTTGGTCGTAAATTCGTCTCTTCTCCATAGATCTGCCAGGTGAACTGTTTTATATTTCCCTAATTAAGTCTAACTCATATAACTATTTTGATCTTATCTTGGCATAGCATATGAGATATTAGTCTAAACATAGTTTCTGCCATAATATTTTCCAGTTTTCCCAGAAGTTTTTCTCAAATAGTGCATTCTCATCCAAAAATAATATAAAGTATTAAATAATAATGGTGATAATGGGTCTTCCTGCTTCACCACTGATTTTATTGGTAAGATTTCTAATTGATCCCCATTGTAGAAGATATTTGCTGATGATTTTAGATGGATACTACTTATTGTAAGGAATGGTCCATTTATTCCTATGATTTCTGGTGTTATTAGTAGGAGTAGTCTTGTATTTTGTTGAAGGCTTTTTCTGCATCTGAAATTTTTCTGCATTGAAATAATCATGTGGTTTCTGCTAGTTTGCTCATTGATATGGTCAATTATACTGATACTTTCCCCAATATTAAAGAAGTCACACATTCCTGGTACAAATCCCACTATTCATAGTTGTGGAAATCTCTTTATCATCTCTGATAATCTGATAAGGATAGGAAAAAGGAGTTGTCTTTTACCTCATGCTTCCAGCTCTGGCTCCAGGAGCATGGAGTTTATTATATATATTTCAAGTCTCATTTCACACAAAAGAACCCCCAAAACTTTGCAGATGCACAGAAGTTACAAATCATGTCACATTAAAACACAAAACATTGGCTTCAGAATAGTCCACAGCCAAAGCTGAATTTTGACTGGCTTCTTATCAGAAAGCCAAGTTGGGAAGTATCTTGGCCTTGGCTAAGCAGCATTCCTTGCTGTGTTAACAATGTTAACCCTTTAAATTCAGGTTTGATAGGAACTTAAAGCTTTTCAATAAGGTCACAATACTTTTCAACAAAAAATCACAAGAATCACAAAAAGGTCAAAAAAGGAATTTCAGATTTTTATCTATTCTCTTATTGCCTTCCCACACATAGTGAATGATCCTTGTGATGTATTGCTATATTCTCCTGGTTAAAATTTAATTTAAAATTTTTGAATTTCTATTCACTGACGTGATTGACCTATAAATTTCTTTCTCTGATTTTGCTTTTCCTGGAATAGACATCAATACTTTTTTTGTGATAAAAAGAATTTGGTTTGACTCCTTTGCCTATCTTCTCAAATACTTGGAGTACAGGGATTAAATAGTCTTTAAATGTCTGATAGAAATTACTCGTGAATTTATCTGTACATGGGAATTTTTCCTTATGGAGTTCATTGATGGTGTTTTACATTTCTTTTCTGATATGGGAATATTAAGTATTCTATTTCCTCTTTTGTTAATCTGAACAGTTTACTTTTTTCGTAAACATTCATTCCTTTCAGTTAGATTGTTAGATTTATTGGCATAAAACACAACAAAAGAGCTCCCAATGTTTTTTTTTAATTTCCTATTAATTCTTGATTAATTCACCCTTTTCATATGATACTAGTAATTTCATTTTCTTCTTTCCTTTTTTTAAATCAAATTAACCAATGCTTAATAATTTCCCCCATAAAACCAATTCCTAATCATTTATTAGTTCAATAGTTCTCTTTAAATTTTTATTGATTTCTCCTTTGATTTTTAGGATTTACAAATTATTCATTAACTGGGGATTTTTAATACTTTTCTAGTTTTTTTGTATGCGCTCCATTTTATTCATCTTTTTCTCTGTTTTATTGATATGTTTAGAAATATAAATTTCCCCTAAGTACTGTTTTTCAAATTGTTTAGAGTTGACTTTATTTAAATGACAAGTGTTTTGAAATTGTAATCATATAGTTGCAGTATTTGTTTTAGTAGGTAAACATCTTGACATTTTATATTGTTTATAACTATTCTAAATGGAATTTCTCTTTTTATTTCTTGCCATTGTACTTCTTAGTGGTAAATAGCAATGTGGATGTTTTAAAATTATTAATTGTTTAGATTAGGGTTTTTTTTGGTTAATTCTCTTATTAGGAAGGTTCTAGCATATTCCCATTACAAACAATGATTGCTGATGGTTTTAGATATATTCCATTGAACAGCTCCATTTATTCTAATGTTTGATATTTTAAAATAATGAATGTATCTTGCATTTTGTCAAAATATTTCCCTTTATCTATTGAAATAATCATATCTGTTTATTGTTTTTATTGTTGATGTGATAAACTATATTTAGAATTTTGTTAATTTTGAACCATCATTGCATTACTGGTTTTAAAAAAATACAACTAGTCATGGTGTATGATCTTTGTTATATAGTGCTATAATCTCCTTCCTTTAACTTTTATTGTATCTCCGTTTCTGCACTTCCTCATGTACGTATCAGAACTATATTTATGTCATAAAATAAATTCAAATAATTCATTCTTCATCTATTTTCCAAGTAATTTATGTAATCTTGGAGTTAATTATTCATTGAATTTTTGCTAAAATTTACTGGTGCAGAGAGGGTGCATAACAGCTTTGCAGGTTTTGCTAGAAAAGCTTCTGGCCATTTAGTTAATCTATCCACCATCACTAAAGCATATCTATAACCTTGACTCCTTGGCATTGTGATGTAATCAATTTGTAAGCATTCAAATGGTGTGTAAGCTAAAGGTTTTCCTCCCAGACTGTGGATTTCTGTGATTGTCTGGTTGTAATGCATACAAATTTTGCACCTTTGTGAAACTCTCATAGCAACTTCATATATGCCCCTTGCATTCCAATACCTATTTATAGAATCTGCCATGCCCAGACTTCCATAATGCCCTTTCTGTTGTAGTGCATTGCAAAAGGTGAAATATAGGGATTTAGGTAACAAAGGTTTTCTATTTGCTCCCAGCCAAACTCCATTAACAAAGTATGCACCGTGATGTTTCTTCTAATCCTTCACTTCCTTTGGGGAGTATGCGATTTTGAGATCATCTTCCTCCACCAAAGATAAGTTCAGAATCGTAAGTGGTCCATACTTTGCTGCATATTTGGCTGTGATGTCTGCATGTTTGTTCCCTAATTCCACTGGTCCTTGGATTTTGGTATGAGCTTTGCAATGAATGACTGACACTTGGGATGGCAATTGTATTGCATCCAACAACTGATTGATTAAATTGCCATATGCTATTTGTTTGCCATTGGATGTAATGAAGCCTCAATTTTTCCAGTCTCAGCAGAATGATGCATGACTGAAAAAGCATAACGCAAATTGGTAAAACTGTTTGTTTTGTGATTTTCTGAAAGTTTCAGAGTGTGTATCAAACCGACTAATTCTGCCCCTTGAGCACTCATGGTAGATGATAATGATGAGTACCAAAGGGTCTTGGAGGCTGTCACTATGGCTGCTCCAGTATATCTCTGATTGTCTACTATATATGATGATCCATCTGTGAATAAGGTTATATCAGGATCTTTCATGGGCTTATCGTCTAAATCAGGTCTTGTTTTATGCATGATGTTAAGTGCATCTTCATAGATGTGTAGACTTTCTCCTTCCAGAGGTAAATCTGGAATCAGAGTCGCAGGATTTAAGTTTCTGCACCGGTGAAAAGTTATATTTTCATTGGCCAACAAGATTGATTGGTATTGTGATAGTCTTTGGGAGGTAAACGCTTGTAAGGTGGTGTTTCTCAAAGTAGATTCCACTTGGTGTGGGGAAAATACTTTCAGTTCACTCCCTAATACCAAGGATGAAGACTTTCTAATCATGATGGCTACAGCAGTTATGGCTTTTAATCAACTAGACATACCACAAATCACAAAATCTAATTTTGAGCTGTAGAAAGCAACTGGTCTAAGTCTGTTCCCGAAAGTTTGTATGAGAACACTAGAGGCTATCCTTTTATCTTCATGCACATAAAGTAGGAATGGTTTGTCATGATCAGGGATACCTAGGGCTGGAGCTGATAGAGTAAGTGATTTCAATTTCTCTAATGCATGGATATGATCTTTATTCAGCTTTAACGGTTCTGGAACTTCCTTCCTGGTTAGCTCTATCAGAGTTCTTGTGATGAAAGCATAACCTGGAATCCAGTTTCTATAGAAGCTTGTTATTCCTATGATTGCCCTGAGTTGCTTTTTGTTCTTAGGCAAACTCAAATTTTGTATATCTTGTGTTCTCTTTTGGGAAATTCTTCTGGAGCCTTTCTCTAGGATGAATCCTAAATAATTTACTTTTTCCATCATGAATTGAAGTTTCGATTTGGAAATTTTATGGCTCCTTTTGCCTAGCTCTTTGATTAAGTGTACACTATCAGTGTAACAGACTTCAGCAAATGGTGACATTAGCAGGATATCATCAACATAATGTACCATTTTGCTGTTATGGAATGTTATTGACTCAAGGTTTCTCTGCAGGATTTGACAGAAGACCGAAGCTGAATGCAAAAATCCTTGGGGCAAACACATCCATAAGATGGATTTGCCTTCCCATGAGAAAGCGAACAGATTCTGGCTGTCTCTGTGCAGGGGAACAGAGAAGTAAACAGAGCTCAGGTCCAGAACAATAAACCAAACAGTTTCAGTTGGAATGGCTACAATGATTTGTGACGGACTTGGTACCACAGCATAGGTCTTTTGTACATGGTCGTTTATTGTCCAGAGATCTTGTACTAAATGCCATTGAGTCTTCCCATCAGGAGATAATTTGACTTTCTTTACAGGCATGATTGGTGTATATACTGTGAAAAGCCATATTTTAATATACCCTGTTTTAATAAACTCTCTATAATGGGTTTCACTCCTTCTATCGCCTCTTGGCTAAGTATGAACTGAGGAATTCTTGGAGATAAGCCTTGTTTTACCTCTATCTTTACTGGTTCCACTGACAATATCCTGCCCACCTCATTTGAACTTTTAGCCCACATATAATCTGGAATATTGTCTGGAACCTCATAGATGTTATTGGTTGATTGGTATGATGGTTCCTCACTACATAGGTCTAAAAGTAAAATGGAATGGTGTTTTAGAGATCTCTCAGATAGGTGTAAATAAATTTGTCCGTCTGGTTGACATTGAATGGTTGCGGCCAATTTACATAGGAGATCTCTTCCCACGAGGTTTGAAGGACATAATGGCATTAATAGGAAGTTGTGTTCAAGAGTTAGAGGTCCAAATTTTAGCATTTTAACTTTTAGCTTCAGGACTTGTTGTGCTACCCCAGAAGCTCCTCTTACTCTTAAACTGCCTTGAAATTAATATCCTTCAGGTGGTTCTCGCAATACGGAACAAGTTGCACCAGTGTCCAGTAGTCCTTCATAGTGTACCTGCCCCGATTTCTAGGATAACTAATGGTTCTCCACTGTTATTGGACTTCACTGGCACTTGGGGTAATAAAGAATCCTCAGTATTTTGTGTACATTTATCATTGATTCTGTGTTGCGTATGGTCTTTTGTGTCTAAACTCAAACTTCCTGTAGCACCATTAGGCAAGTTCAGTTTAGATCAGAAATACAGAAAGCAGGCTTAAAGAGCATTCTCTCATTGAGAGCTGGTAAGTCATTGTCATTTGTGCAAATTTCATATTGGCTTTCTCTAAGGGCTGCAGAAATGGAGGTTTGATTTTATTTATCATCCACTCTTATATTTAAAGAACTGTCAGGGTTCACATCAGAAGTTTTCCCCTCAGTAGTCTCCGGGAATGTATGATAGTTAGATTGTGTTCCCTTCAACCCTTCAGGTACAACTACTGATTCAAAAGCTGACTGATGTTCCCTATTTTTCCTTGCTGTTTCTGTGACTGACATCAGATGATTTTTGTTATCAATCACAGCAACAATTTCATTGATGTTATTATTAGCCACACTGGTTACTGGAGAAAACAACTGTTCCCTATCTCTTCCCCAAAGTTTTGGATGAAATTATTTAGCTAAGGGGTTGAGAAAGGTGGATTTGGAATTTCCTAAACAGCTGCTATCATCCTGCAATTCAGTGGGTTGTGTCTTTACAATCAAATCTTTGCCAACGTATAGACTGTTTTGCTCTTTAACCTCTAACTGTGACACTGTGTCTAAAGCAATTGAATGAGAAAGAATTTTGGCATCTAATTCTCCTGAGGTTACTGAAAGTGTTCCTCTCTGGAAACTTTGTAAATCCTCGCCATAATGTTCTTTTTCCAAGTTGCCCCTTTGTTTTATACTTGGAATAAAGAGAGGAATTTGAGTTTTTGATGATTCTGAACAAGATTGAAAAGTCTCTTGATGTGAGCTTTTGCGATGTCTTGTTTGATCCTTATGCTTCTCACTCAATGTGTGTGATATGGAATGAGAAAGCTGATCCCTTATATAATCATCCTCACTAATGCCAAAGATTTTTCTGTGCATTTGCATTATCTCTTCCCATTGCTCATTATCTACCACAGATCTATGTGTATTCTGTGTAGATTACTTTAGACACTTGCTCTATTTTGCCCAGATTTCTCATTTTGCTTTCCTCACTTATACTAGGCTCTGCCACACCCAAATTACATTGATTAGAAGGTTTTTAAATCAAGAATCTCGATTCATAATGATTTCTCCGGTTTCATTCCCATTTGAAGATATCTTTCTATATCATCTAATGAAGGTGTTTGACTGTATTTTTTACATGCACGATTACAGCATGCACCATCATGTTTATCATCATTTCTTTTGGATTCATTGTTCTTAGACCATTTGGAATTATGAAAGGTCTTTCTGTTGCCTCTGTCTCTTTGATCTTGATTATTGTTTCTAGAAAAATCTATTTGTTGCCTAAATCTGCAAAAATGAAGGATGTGCCCAATCTGTCCACATAGGTAGCAACGTGGGGACAATTTTGATCTTTGGGTGTTGCTAGCAGATTACCTAAACTGATTTTGATTTCTACTTGTTTGGAGAACAAAATTTTTCATTCCCTCTATTTCTTTCTCCCATTTTGCCTGTTTTAATTGGTGTTTCAAATCTGCTATGACTTCATTTTATCAGTATCAGATTGTCTAGCCAGTCTTGCTTCTTTCTGTTTTGAATAGTGTATGTACGCCGCATGTTGCCTAACATCCTCCAGTGGCAGTGATTCCCACTGTGGACAACTTTGTCTAAAATAGTTTTGTATTGGGATTGAGGGTTCCTTTACAAACTGTCTCCTTATGCGATCAATTGTATCCTGGGCATGTGTGTCTCTAAGACCAAGAATCGTTTCTGCTGCTTCAATGACCCTATCCAAAAAAACTACTTGGGTGTTCTTCTTCCCCTTGCTTCGGTTTTTTGAATTTTTGCCATGCATTTGGTCTTTTGGCATGCAATCTAATAGCTTCAATTACATCTGCTCTGCATGTCATTAAATATCTCATATTAGTGTGTTGTGTAAAATCTAGGTCTTGGTGAACCTGTGGCCACAATTCCAAATTGGGATTCATCCCAGTTTCATTGAGGAATTGTTCCTTTTCTGAGGGAGAGTAAAATTTCCCCAAAAGAAATTCTATATCATCAAAACCAGGGTTAAACAAAGTGAACACCCTTTTTAACTCCTTGAGGCTCTTGAAAGGTTTTTCATAGAATTTGGGAAATCGCCTTTTCAGAACTTCCATATCGCTAGGAGTGAATGCCTTGTATGTCTTTATGTGCACTACTCCCTCTCCTGGTTGAACAATAGTCCTGTCCACAATCGGTAATACAGAGACTACTATTTTGGATAGGTCGATCTTTTTCGGTGTCATTCTGTCCTAAAAATTTGGATTCCACAATCTCCAATTGGAGGATCGTGTCTTTGTCTAGTTCTTTGCCCTCTCAAATTTGTTTCAACACTTGGAACAGTAGCTTGATATTCTCTACTAGTTCCGTGGATTCAGTATCAGTTTTTGGAAGAGATGCCTTGAAGTAATTGTACAGTTGAGTGAGAACTGCTTTAGAGATTGTAAGGAAGTGCCAGAGAGATAGAATAATTGCAAAAGCCGTGGGGATGAAACATATGCACTAGGCTAGTGTAAAGGCAAACCATTTATAGTAATCACATATTTCTAGCATTTGTTGTACTAGATTTGGGACCTTTACTAGCCAAAAGTTGTATAAACCTTGCATAAGTGACCAAGCCAATAAGAATAAACTGCCTAAAATAAATGTCATTCTTGCCAGATTCATTTTTGTTGGATCAGAAGATTGTAGGTTTCTTTGTTAACTGTGCTGGCCAGAGTCTCTAGTCAGTTTCAGAATCCAATTGACCTTATGGATTGTTTCTTAGAAATGCATTGACCATTCAATTTATTTTTCTGATAAAGCGTTATTTATGCATTCTATTTACTCTTTTATTAATATGGACAATTCATATTTTTGTAATTGTTCATCTATTTTATTTAGATTGTCAGATTTATTGGCATAAGCTGGGGAAAATAATTCCTAATAAGTGCTTTCATTTCTTCTTCATTGTTTATGATTTCCCTTTTCATTTTTGATAACAGAAACTTATTTTTCTTTTTTCCTTTTTTAAATAAAAATAATCAGTGGTTAATTAATTGAGTATTGTAATAAAACAAGCTCATTGTCTTATTTATTCATCCAGTTAAAGTCATGTATTTAATCTCTTTTTTGATCTTCAGGATTTCTAATTTTGTGTTTAATTAGAGATTTTAAATTTGTTTTTTTTTTCTTATTTTTTAGTTGCATTCCAAATTTAATGATCTCCTCTTTCTCTATTTTATTGAAATAAACTTTTAAATATACAAATTCTCCCCAAGTACATTTTAAATGTATGTCATTATTTTTCATATGTTGGCTCTTTATTGTCATTCTCTTTAGTGAAAATATTTATTGTTTCCATGTTTTCTTTGACTCATTTTTATTTTAGGGTAATATTATTAGTTTCAAATTAATTTATTCATTCTGCAACCTTTTATTGCATTTTTAGTAATATATTATGATAACTATGTGTTTAATAATTTTACTTTTCTACATTTGGTTTTGGGGTTTTTATAGGGTCAGTTTTTGTGAAGGTGCTATATGCTGCTGCAAAAAAAAAGGTATATTTTTCCATACACTTTTCTTGAGAGGATTATTATATCAAACTTTTCTATAAATCAACTTACTTCATTAACTTCTCTTTTCTTCCTTTTTTAAAATTGTATTTATATATTTCTGAGAGCAGTATGGTTGATTTCCAACCCTAGAAAAGTTTTATTGTTTATTTCCTCCTGTTATTCATGCAATCTCTCCTTCAGGAATTTGTATGCCATGATATCTCATGTATATATCTTTACTCTTGATATTGTTTGATTTTCTATGGTGGCTTTGCTCTTGGATGAAGGTATAATGGTTCCAACCTTTCAATTTGGACTATTCTGTTGCCCCAGTTGTCTGCGTTCCTTAGTGTGTATCTTCAAGGGAGTGACTTACAGCTATTCTGTTCCACCTTAATTCCTTTCCTCCTGAATCTGTTTCCCTTATTGTCTCATGGACCTGCTGTTCTCCTACTCTGTCATTTTGTTGCTCTGGGCTACTGTGATATATAGAGGGGGGCACAACAGTTTTGCAGGCTTTGGCTGAGTTCTTATGTCAGTTAAGAGGTTTTAGAATCTTGGAAAAGTTTCAGTTGGACCTGGGAACTCGTGGAGGGAACCAGGGTCCAGCTGAGCTCCTTCTTGAGATTGAAAACCTAGTTTAGATTTACAGTTTCTTTGAGATTTGTTAATTTAGCTAAATTCCTACCCTACCTTATTTCCTACCTTCATTTCCCCTACCTGAATGTCTGAGAAGAGTGAATAGGAGAGTGAATCAGAGAGTTAGTTCAAATCTGTGATAGTTAGTGTTAGCCTGGCAACAAATTATTTATTGAGTCTTTGTATCCAACTTCTTGACCCCTTTTGATTTCAAAATCAACTTGAGAGCTGAGTAAAGGCAGGTCCTTTCTCAGTCTCACATTCCTGCTTCCCTTACCCCACCTGAGGTTTCTCTAAGCAGCTGTTAGGGCTTCCTTGATCCTTTACCCTGTCAATCTATCCTAGAAGACAAAAAACCCCTTTGTGTTTAAACAAGAACTTTTGGCTACTTCATTAGTTGATTAGTAAAAGAGGGAGGAAGAGGAAAAGAGAAACAACATACTCTCTGGGTTTGAGGGAAGCTGAGGGTATCCATTTTGAAGGAAGTGTAACTTCAATACAAGTCCCTTCCTGTGAAACTGACTAAAACCTGAAGTTAATTTCAATCTGTCTTGGCTGTATAGTGTCCTTTACTTGAAGGGATCAGTCTATTTCCCTTCAGGGTTTTGTCTTTAGCCTAAGTCCCAGTCTGTATTTCCCTGCTGCTGTTTGCCTCCTTAGATTAATTCATCCTCTCCCTTGAAACCCTTGTTACCTCAGTGTTATACTCCCTAAACTCAGACATTCCCTTATTTCTCCTACCACCTCAACTACCATCCTTCATCATTGAACCTTCTTCATCCAATATATTGCCTTAACTTCCTTACTACCTAGTCTATTCCCTTGATTACCTCCAGCCTTGGGTCCCTTGCCTTGTCTTATTCTCTGATCCTACCAGTTATTACCCTAGCTTCAGCCTCATATTATATCCTTCCAATTCTCTTCTTACATCCTACCTAATCCCAAATTACACTCTCCTAATCCCATTTTACATCTGTCCCCTATTACACTACTTGAAAGTACCTCTGCTGCTTTAGTTACCTGGGCCTTGTGGCTTTTGCTTAGCTGGTCCTGGCCTCTGCTTTTACAGTTGCTTTGGGATATCATAGCTTGTACTGTGTTGGTTTCTTTGTCATTTCTTTGCTTCTGGCCATGGAGATGTGCATTTTGTTGGCCCATGCTCTGCTCATGCCCCCCAGTTCCCACACTCTCTGTGATCTTTTCTCACTCCAGTGAGAGATGTCCTTCCTGCTTTCCTTTGGTGTGATTTATTTTCTTTTGTGTGTTTGTGGAGGGTTTGAGCAAGAAGAGAATATTTTACTCCACCCTCTTAGCTCCAAGATTACAAGTCCTTTACACTCCAATTCTGAAAGTCTTAATAGTTCATTTAAAAATATTTTTGTTAAATTTATTAACTTCTGTATTATCATTTGAAATATTTTCAAATTCTCTGGTTCCTTCAATCCCCTCGCCCATTCACGTAGAAGGGAAACAACATGATGCCATTTTATATGTAAAACAATATGAAATCTATATCCATATTTTCCATGTCAGAAAAAAGAACAGAAAAATAAAGTGAGAAAATTATACTTCAATATCCACTTAGACATCATTTGTTCTCTCTCTGGAAGTAGATGGCAATTTTGATCATGTGGTCTGAATTTTATTGATTAGAGTTGCTATGTGTTTCACAGTTGATAATCATTACAATATTACTCTTACTATGTATAATGATCTATTGATTCTACTCAATTCACTTTGGGTCAGTTCACTTAGTTTTTCCCAGCTTTTCCTGAAATCAATCTCTATCATTCTTATAGGGCAATATTGTTCCATCACAATAATATATCACAACTTGTTCAATCATTTTCCAGTAGATAGATTGGTCTTCAATTTCCAATTATCTTTTCGTCACATAAAGAGATGCTATAATATTTTTGTACATATAGGCAGGACTTGCATTAATCTCTTCCTAACATTAGTAGTAACTCTGTATCAACCATACAACAATACTTCTCTTTAAATGTTATTATTAACAAAAAATGTGCACATACCTTTTAAAATAATCTTGTTCAGTGACACCCTTTACAAATCTAACACATAAAATGGAGAGATAAATAATCATTGATACAGTCAACATTAAGTGTTTATGTTCTACTAAACACTGTAATAAACACTATGGATGTAAAGACAAAAGACTATTCTCAGGGAAGTTGTAGATTAATGAGGGATACAATATGTAAATAAATATCTACTAAGATAAATTGAAAATAATTGTGAAAGGGAAGATGTTTTCTATGATAGAAGAGATCTGCTACAGAATCTAAAGAGAAGATTTATTCCTATGCAGATGGTGATTCTATATGTAGATAACATTCCTGGTTTTGCCAAATACTGGGGACATTCTGGAATAAATCTACATCTACATAAAGAATTTGAAAATGAAATTTTCCAATGGACAATGCCAAATGAGTTGAGAACACCTATTGCTCTAATTATGAAAAAATAATTTGATCTCTTGTGCTGAAATTATCAGAGGACATGGAGAAATCTTGCATCATTTTGGAAGGTACAGTTGATTTGTTATCTGCTTTATTAGAAAATAACTTTTAAATCAATGAGATGATTAACATATTTGAATAGTAACTACAAAGTTTAATACTTGAGGATTTTATTTTAACACAGGAGACACATTGAAAAGAGGACATGATAGCTGTACAATATATTTCACCAGAAAAAAAATTAGTGGATTTCAATCTTAATATGAATCAACATTATATTATGATAGCCAAGCAATTCACCAAACTCTTAAACAAGTTTAATTAAGGGACAGATATTTAAATTAAGGATTGCCTTTGTACTCTGTCAGCATCCAGAATACATTTTTGCTTTGGTTTCCATAGGGAGGTCATTGATAAAGTGAATAATATTTGAAGAGGGATGATGTGAGAAGTGAACCATTTTGACATGATCACGTGAGAATTAAAAAAAACTGGGTATGTTTAATTTGGAAAAGACCCTGTGTGACCATTTTAAATGCCTTCAGTTATTTGAAATAGGTCTCATGAAAAGAGTAATTTTTCCTGCTTTTTTCCCCCTAAAAGACATAACTATGACCACTAGGTGGAAGTGGAAAAGGAAATGAGATGTTAACCTTTAAGTAAGGAGGAACTCACTTTTGAAATAAAGTTACACAAAATGGTTGTGATTATCTTATTAATATAGAATCCTGCTTCTTTGAAGCTTTTTGGGAAAAGGCTAAATTACTAGTTGTCAGGTGTGTTGAAGATATCCTTTTTTTCAGGCACATTTCAGAACATATGGCCACTGATGTCCCTACCAATGCCACTACTGTTATTATGTGTAACCTCAGGCTTTATGGTGACATATTAACTATCTTCAATATCTTCTACAGCTATGTAGAAAAAAAAAACAACAACACAAGAACAAATATAAAAATACCAAGCAGATGAGTTAATAAAAAGAAATCATCCATACATTAAATTAATTAGTACTGTGGTGATACAGGTAGGTTATAGTGATCCAAGTTAAATGAATTTAATCATGTAAATAGTTTGTAACATGAAATGGTTCTTTAGTTAGATCATTCTTACACAAATGGAATTTATTGAAGTTAAAAAGTAATAAGTTAATATAAAATTGTCTTTTAGGTAGTATAGCATAGTGGATACAATGTTGGACTTGATCTTAGTAAAAATGTTTTGGAAGCATGTATTTTACACATACTAACTCGTAACATGAGAAAATTATTTTAATTCACTAAGCAATGAGTAGCTCTCTAGAACTTAATTATTTAGTTGTAGACTTAGGATTAAATCAAAAGAGTGAAATCTCACAATTACCTGATATGTCATTACATTATATAATATAAACATTTTAAGACATGCATACTAAATATAATGTAATGTGATATAATGTGATGGGATGGGATATATACCATGGGATATACAATGGAATGGAAGTATATCTGTGGGTATAGAGTATATATTCTTGCATAGATAGATGGATAAATAGATAGATAGAGAGATAGATAGATAGACAGATAGAAAGACATAGATGAAAGAGAGATTGAGACAGAAGTGGGGGAAGAATTTTTACTCTCCCCAGTATGTGTATTTAAATATAGTTCTATCCACCTACTTAGTATTATTTTCCAACTGATTGCTATCCTTGGAACTTAAGCACGCTCCCCAAAATCTCATCCTTATTTGAGTTCCTATCAACTCTGACTTCCTCCTTCCCTTTGACCATGAAGTGTGGAGGGAAGACAAGCTCAAGGTTTTCTGTTGTTAACTAGGTAAAACTCAGAACCACTAAAATGGTCAGAAAAAACAAATCTTGAATGAGGTAAGAGTCAAGTTCTTAATATTTGGCCACCACACAGAATCAAGCGCTTAAAAATCACACAGAGCCAAGAGATCTGAGACTCTGGGAACAGTGTCTCTGAGAGAATTCACTATACTAGATGATTCTCCAAGGAGTAACAGAACTTGGGCGTCTTATATGCCTTTTGTGGGAACAAGGGCAGGGAAGAATTATTGACTACCTCTACATTGGACATAAGGAAGGGTGGAACCCAGGGTTTGACTGACAGGAAGAGGCTGATGCTTTGCACTAGATATAAAACAAAATGTTTCCAGCCAGAGGCTCCATTACTGGGTTAATGTTGATAAACTTTTAAAACTAAACAAGGATACCTAAAGCTTGATTGACTACTAATTCTATCTAAATTGACATCATTAAGTACCTCAAAAGTCTATATTCAGTTCAGAGTAGGATCATTCAAGTCACTCAGGTCAAGTGAAGTACTTCTTCCAAGGCAAGTTCCTAAAGGACAAAGGGGCAAACTTGGATTTTCCAGAATTATTGCTGACTCTATTTATGGAGGGTATGCAGGACAATCACCTCATTATTTCCCATCTGACTGTATTCCTTTGGACTTCATTGTGACTATGAGCAGAATATTCCTTCTGTTTTGGTTAATTCCTTTGTGTGGTCTTTTTACAAGTAACTCATGAATACAAATAGATCAAATTGTCTGGAGCCCCACTCTTCAGACCTAAAATCAGAAGACACATTTTTGAGTTCATATTTGGCCTTTTATACTTACTGACTGCTTGATCCTGGGCAAGTCACTAAACTCTATTTGCCTCAGTCTTCTCATCTGTAAAATTAGCTGGAGTAGGAAATGTCAAACCACTAGAATATCTTTTCCAAGAAAATCATGAAGGGAGTCATAGAGCATCTGATGTGACTGACAGTGAGGGAACAAAACCAACAAACTTTAGAAACTAGTCTGCTTTGCACTAGATTCTTATACAAGAATTTCTTAATAATAAATATTCAATTTCCAAATGTCCCATGTATACCAATAGATGGCAGAAATGATATTTTCTAGAGTTCTACTTTTTGAACCCAATTTAGAATAACTAGGTAATTTGTGATGTATGTATTTCATAGAATTCTGGGATTCAAGAATATTTCTTCTTCACTAAACTCTACTTGACATACAAATGTCATCTAAAGTAATTCTTACAAGTATTCTTCTACATTCTATTTGAGTATCCTTAAGACTTCTGAGTGAATCTTTCCAAAATAGGTGGATAATAGGTATCTTAGATGCTTTAATAATATCATAAAGAAGACTTTCCTTGACCAAATATTTATATAACTTGTTTTAATATTCTATTCTCAACTTCAAGGTTTTTGCACTTCAGTGCAAGAGTCCTTGATGCCATTGCCAATAAAGGTATTTCTGATTAGAAAAGGGGAAGTATCCTTAATATCCCTATGTGTAATTTTGAATATACGTTGTCATATAAGCTACATATAAGATGGCGATTAGGTGATTTCAACTAAATTTCAGGTATATTTTTAAATAAAGAAGCTTTTGTGATCTGTCTTAGAAATATAATATTGATTTATGCCTTTCATAAATGGAGAATTACTTTCCAATTTCCCAAATAACTGATGGATAAAAGAATTCTTAGAATAAATCTATCTATTAGTTGGAATGACCTATGTTCTAAAGACTTTCATATATACTTTAGTCTTGGTTTACCAATGCATCTTTTAAAAATGCACATTAGTCACTTAATATAGACTACCTAAGATCTACTTTTATTTCAGGAGATAGCTATGCTAATTTTGAGTTATTATTTTAATGACCTGAAAAATTCTACATATATCAAAAAGAAACTAGCATACATAAAAACCATTTCCCAGTTTGTTCTATTGCTCTTCCCTACTCTTAAATTTTCTAACTAAAAAAATCTAGTAATTTTCCAACTAGTGGAAATGTCTCCTTGAGGTAAGTAATACATAATTGAGATCAATATGGTCATTTTACTTGTGGCATTGGAAATAAATCCTATTGGAATACCTGGTTAATTTTTTCCCATCATTTCACCCTTTTGAATTAAGAAAATTCTGAAATACATAATTATTTTCATTTTTTTCAACAATTATTTTATTTTCAATTTAATTAATTTTCAGTAATCATTTTCTGACATTGTAGAGCTATGTTCTTTCCCTCTGACTCATCCCTCAATCCTCTCCAACATGGAAGGAAATATGTTTGTGTTAACTTGGAAATAACACATAACTCCTAAAGAAGTTAGATAAACCAAGTCTTTAATCAGGAAAGAGTATTAATACTTGGCCACCACACAGAGTCACATTCCTAAAAACCACACAAAGCCAATGGCTCTGGAAATCTGGGAACTGTATGTCTGGGAGAATGCACCACATGAGATGATTCTACCAAGACTGACAGAACTTGGGAGTCTTTTATACCCTCTGGAGAACTTGGTACAGCAAGTATGTATAGACAAACTGCAAACAAGCTGCAAAGAGGTTATAGCCAGCAACTGGGGCATCAGGGAGAGGTCAACTACTATGAATATACAAGGAAAAGGTCAAATCAAAATCTAAGCTTCCTGAAAGAAGAATCTAAAATAATGGGAAAAGCTACTAAGACAAATAAGAGTACTCAACATTTGACTATGTCTATCAGTCCCATCCCTGGGGTCACTAAACACTTCAAAGTCTATTGTTTAGTTCCAAATAGTTGTGTATGGAACTTCCTTAGAGGTGAGTTTTCAAGGGGCAGGGACAAAATTGAAACTTGCAGAAAACGCAGTTGACATTTGTGTGAAGTAAAATATTTATGGAACTTTGGTCTGGCACACCCCCGTGGTGGGACATAGTAATCACAGAGTCACAAGTCTCCTGGAATGGCTAGTATACCCTAGAGTTACCAAAGTCCCCCAATGTCACCACAGATGGAGGAGTTATAGGCTTGGAAAACCATCCCAAGAAGAGGAGAGAGATCTCTTTTTTCTGGATCAGATTCTGGACTAACTGTCTCTGGACTTGCTTTTGCTTATCTTTTCCCTTGATCTGACAAGTCAGGGCTTGGAGGCTGGCTGTAATAAATGTTTGGATTCTTACCTAAAGTTAGAAAGGCTGAAACCTATATCTTCCTTTCTTTCTCTGTACTAATAAATGCTTATAAATCTAGTAATAAGTCTCTATGTTAATTTTTATATATGACATATTATAGGTGATACATATGTTATTATATACAATACACATTTTCTTGTTTATCATGTTAAAGAAGACACATTTCATTAGTATTAGAGAAAAATTCATGGAAAAAATAAAGTGAAAAATGACATGCTTCAATCTGCATTCCAACATTTGGAGGTTTACTTTATAGCAATGGAAAGTCAATTTTTTTCATCATGAGTTCCTTAAAGTTGTCCTACATCATTGCATTGTTGACAATAGGATACAGGGTTATAATGCAGTTTTTAAAACCACATTTTTAAAAGTGGTTAAAATGTTCTTATTCTTTTTCTTAGCTGTCTTAAAAACTTTTTTAAAGTTTACTTTATCACAATTTCTCTGAGTGTTTTAAACTGTTTCTTAATTTACTTTTTTTTTTAAACCCTTGTACTTCGGTGTATTGTCTCATAGGTGGAAGATTGGTAAGGGTGGGCAATGGGGATCAAGTGACTTGCCCAGGGTCACCCAGCTGGGAAGTGGCTGAGGCTGGGTTTGAACCTAGGACCTCCTGTCTTAATTTACTTTTTAAGAAATTCAACAAAAAATCATAGCTTTTTTCATCTGTATTCAAAACATCTCTCAATTTCTTCATTAAATGACTGTCTCATATGGAATCTCAAGTGTGGTTATATGTCTTCTTTCTCAGTTCAAGTGATTCCCCATGGCAACACAGAATATAGTGTTTTTGCTTTAAAAATGCAATAGGATTTTTGGCTGTGAGCCACTGTTGATGTCATAGAGATAGCAACGTGAATGTTTACCTAGTTCTGAAGAAATCTGAAGGTGATCTTTGAGAAACTTCCACTGGATAAAAAGCCCATAAATCCCCATCTAATTATAAGTAACAATAAGCAATTTTTTTTAAACCCTTGTACTTCGGTATATTGTCTCATAGGTGGATGATTGGTAAGGGTGGGCAATGGGGATCAAGTGACTTGCCCAGGGTCACAGAGCTGGGAAGTGGCTGAGGCCAGGTTTGAACCTAGGACCTCCTGTCTCTAGGCCTGACTCTCACTCCACTGAGCTACCCAGCTGCCCCTCAATAAGCAATTTTCAAAGATTAAGTAAAGTTGAAGTTGAGACTCTCAAGTATGAAAATGTATTTCCAAAAACAATTTAAAAAATATAAAAGAGGCTTGGTTGGTGGTGGAAATCTTGAAGGATAAGAACATTTACCAGATAAATAAATAAGATTAAAATACATGCATATCAAAAACTCTGTAAGTATGTTTTTCTCTTAGCTAATACAATTTGAAATGAATAATTGAAAAGTTGCATGAAGGCATATTTAAAAATATGTCCTAATATTTGAAAGATTGGGCAAATAGAAGGACTAGTTTAATCATTCCCTGTTCCATATCATAATTATAAAGCTCATCTTTGAAACAAATCAAGAGTTTCAATATTTCAAGTACTTATTTGTCTTTCCTATGGTCAAAATAACGATTCGATTTAGGAAGCTTACCCTAAATTATTTCTTGCCAAAGACAAACATATACTCATGTATGTATATGTAAAATTTCTAGATAGAATATGAATACAAAAATATAAGAACATGTATCCATAATACATTTTTCCTCCTAGACAAATAGCATGACAACAACTCCTAATCCTATTTGTCTTCTCTTCTCCTTGTTATTCTTTATACTGAATATCAAATCCAACTGACATTGTGCCTAATTTATACATTACAGACATATTTGATATTAATATTGGAAAGGAAAATCATTTTTAAATCAATTCATTAGTGGTGGAGAAAAACAATGTTATTTTCTTTTTTTCCATCTCAATCTCTCTCATACACACACAATTTATACATTTGCATATGTGTACATGTAAATATGTGTATGTATATATGTAGACACATATTTAAATAAAGATATGTAGATGAATAAGCAACCAATATATTAAATAGATAGCACCTTCTAAAGTAGATTGTATATATGATCTGGACAGTTTTCAAATTTAAATTCATTTTTCATCCATTTTCAAATTTAATTTCAAATTCATTTTTCATCAATTTTCAACTTAAATTCAAATTCAAAAATTCAAATCTGCGAATTCAGTATAGGAGGAATACAAAGAAGTAAAAGGACTACAAGTATAGTCCAACAAAATATGTAATTCAATTTACCTAACAGTTATAGTTAATATTGTATGTTTCTATAAAGAATGATGATGCCTTGTAAAACCTACCTCTCTTCTCTCTTCTGTTAAAAATAGGATGAGAATTTTGCCTTTGGAACCAGAGGGGAACTCAGAAGCACAAGAGTTTCAGTTGACTTTGGATTCTATGAGACAAGTACAAGTACCCTAAGCAAAAATTTTAAAGTTCTACATGGAAAAACAAGATTCATAAAATTAGACAGTGTCTTGATAACCTTCATTGAGATCTTTTATCCTAATTTGCTAATACTAGAAATTACTGGTTTAACTACTAGATATTTGTATATTTTTTAACAAAGAAAATGAAATGAATAAACCCTCAGGTCTGTCCTAATTCTGATCTTAAGTAATTGGCATGTTGGCAGACAAAGAGAAAAACTCATTTATGAAAGTGAATCATACTTTCAAATGACCAATAGCCTTGGGAAAGGGAAGAATAGAAAGAGAAAAATAAGTCATATTTCTAAGGTAAGAGGAAGGTGAGCCAAGAAGGCAAGAGTGGAGTAGCAATTCATTCTCTCAGTAAAATGTAGGTATATTAAAGAAAGTGGAAAGTTTTGTCTAGGCAGATCATTCCTTAATTAGATAAGGCTTTGTAATTTTATCTATTTTGGATTAGTGTGTTTTTCTCTTTCAGTAATTTTTATTTTTTACTACTTGAATGTAAAAAAAATCATTTACATTTTCTAACTTTTTGAGTTCCATGCTTTCCAATTGTAATTCTAGGGAAGACTTGAGAGTCCTGTAGAAAAGAAGGAGATCAAGTCAGTCAATATTTAAAGAAGAAAATTTGAATTATTCATTGGGAGGTCAAATACTAAAGCTGAAGTGTAAATACTTTGGCCACAATAGTGAGGAAACAAGATTCATTAGAAAAAACCTTGATGTTTGGTAACATTGAAGGCAAAAAGAAAAGGAGATAGTAGAAGATGAGAAGGAGAAATAGTGTTGTGGAAGAAAATATCATGACCTTGGTGAGACTTCAGGAGAGTGTAGATGATAGAAGGGGCTGGAATTCTATTATCTATGGGATCACAAAAAGTCAGATATCTGAATGACGAAACAACAATAAACTATGGGGACAAAGTAACTCTTGTACTATTTACTTGCACTTAAGAGCATGCTCTATATCTGTGATGGCAAACCCATGGAATGCATGCCAAAAATGGCATGTAGAGCTATCTCTATTGGCATGCTTGCAATTGCCTACCAGAATTTCTTATTAAAAAGTCAGAGGGACTCTGGGAAGAATTGTTCCCCTCTCTGTCTCCATGTGCCTGAGGACATTCCTCACTTCACTCGACCCTCTACCCTGAAGCCCAATGGGAGTGCTTCCTCTCTCCCCTGTCTGGGGTCTGGTTCTGGGGCAAGGGAAGACATGACTCACATGCTGTATGAGGGTATGGCACAGATATCAGCCTGTTGAGTTTGTGGTGAATGTGATTCCCATAGTGGAGTTGGTGAGGAGCTAGGTTTGAGGGGAGCATAGCTCACACCATGGCACATAGATAGAAGGAAGCAGAACTAGAGGGGTGTGGAGCACTCTAATCACTCTCCACCCTCTCTCCACACATGCCTCTTCTCATCTGCCTTTCTGCCCTGTAGCCCAATGGTAGTACTTCCTCTCTCCTTGTCTGGGGTAAACAGGGGTTCAGGAAGTGATGTGGGGAGGAACATGGTACTCAGTTTCTGGGGGGCTATGGCATTCAACATGAGGAATTGGGGGCAGCACTCCATCTCTAAAAGGTTTGTCATCACTGCTCTATATACAGATTATTTCAAGGACCTAATCTTACATGTAAATATATCATTACTAACAGGAAGATCAGAAGTCCAAGAACTCATCTACTTAGTTTAGGAAGTAGAAATGGTATAATTTTAGCCTTAAAACAGTAAAACCTTATATACTTACATTCAATTATAGTAACTTAGATGTGTTCAAAGATAATTTATTAAATGATAGAATAAGTATTGTGGTCATGTCTTCTACTAACCAGCTGTCATGATTATAAAAATGTTTTATAAAAAGAAAAAGATGGAAATAGTTATAGCAATAAGATGCTCCAGTAGCTCTGTTTTAATTCCAACAAGGAGTCCTCTACACAGCCACCTGCATAATAGGCTATCACAGCCAAGTTCAGAAATAACTAGCCAAGAATGCAAGGATGGTTTAATATTATTTAAACCATTCTCATAATTGACCATATCAACAAGCAGACCAACAAAAATCACATGGTTATCTCAATAGATGCTGAAAAAGCCTTTGACAAAATACAACACTTATTCCTATTGAAAACACTAGAAAGTATAGGAATAGAAGGGCCTTTCCTAAAAATAATAAACATTTTATATCTAAAACCATCAGCAAGCATCATCCGCAATGGGGATAAATCAGAAGCATTCCCAATAAGATCAGGAGTGGAAAAAGGATGCCCATTATCACCTCTATTATTTAACGTTTGTAAGAAATAAAATTAATATAAAAGGATAGATTTTTAAAAATAGGGTTTTAAAAGGTTTATTGATAGCCATTTGAAAAATGAAGCCACTTGCCATATTAACAGTTAGTTTGAAAGCCCCCCCATACCTCCCCAACTATGCTGCTTCAGCCAGAAAGGAGAGCATGCCCTTCCAGACACTCTCTTTTTATTATTCTCCCTATGTCTTTACACTTCCTGTCTATGTGACCACACAAGAGGAATTATGGGAAACGTAGTTTGAAAAAGCCCTAAATATCCATAGGAAGTTTGGATCAGGGACCTCAAAATTATTTCAAGGACTCCCAAATTTCCTATATCACATCCCTCCCCCCCCCCCGGAGATCTGGAAGAAAGTCTTGTCTTCCTGATGGATCTTGTAAAACATAACTAACTTATAAATTACAGAAATTTGGGAATAAAAAGGAAAGAAGATAAAAACAATGATCCTATAATGGCTAGGTACCTTGACAAAAAGCCAATGCCAGTCCCCTTTGGCATAAGAGTGTACATTCAAAACAAATGCATTCAACTCCCAAAAATTCAATCAACTGCACCCCAAAGTTCAGTCTGGATCTTCATGATGCAGTGTAGGTTCTTTAGGCATCTTCATGGTGCTTTCTCCAAACAGGTTTGTTGTCTAGATTTTGGGAAGATGGCAAATTTCTTATCCTGAAATTACTCTCAAAAAAATTTAATCTTTACATTATAGATTATAATACATACATTCCCTTCTGAGGAGAATAACATATTCTCCCCTCTGAAATTACTCTCAAAAATTTTACATTATAGATTACAATACAGACATTCTGATTATAAAACATACACATACCCCTGAGGAGAATTAATAACATATTCTCCCCTGAAGAGGGTTAAGGGCAACACTCAGATCAGCTAAGGATACATGGCTGAGTTTTGGGGTTGTGTGAATCAAATGGCAAAAGAAATAAAGATATAAATTCAAATAAAAGAGAAAAAATAACTTGTGAATGAAACGCAAAATGTCAAAGTCCTATGTGCAAAAATGTAAGGAAAAATAAACTTATAACAGGTTCTTGAATCAAGACCCAATTAAAGTGATTTAAGCAATTGTGCAATTACTAAATTCAATAGCCATGACTACAGAAAGTTGCCACACTTATAAGAGAAAAAAAAAGACCAAATTTCTGTGCAAGGGAAGTTCCTTTCCCTGGTTTAATTTGCCTGCACTTCTCAGAATAGAGCAAGCCAGGATGATGGCCAACCTTTTGTACTTGAGTAAGATGAAACTCAGGGAAGTCTGGCCTCTAACATATGTCAGAAAAGCTGTAACCCCAAAACCCAATTGCTAGGTTCAAGTTCTTCAGTATTGGCATAAAAGTTCCTCAATCATACCTGGATTCATATGGTCGTTTTTGAACTTGTGCTGCTAGGCACTGTGCAGGTTCTCATCAATCCCATTTGGACTGGGTGGTCTCCTTGGCCTTGTGGCTCTTTTGTTCCTTTCTCCTGAAATCAGACAGAATCATTAATCACACTTTCATAATATTTACTAATCATTGGCAGGTTACCATAGTCTAAAAATTTTGGGTATGCATTAATATTATAGCAAATATAGATTTATATTAAACTTATATTACATTAAAATCAAAAGGGATTAATATTGATTATATGTACTTTAAGTACAAAAATGAGAAAAAAAGGAAAAGAGTCAAATATTCTATTAAAAAGAAAAAGAAAAGCAATAAGAAAATTAAAATTCAGGGAAAAATACAATGTCAAGTATAAAATGAGAGAGAAAAACTTCAAATACTGTATTGCACATAGAAGGGGAAAAATGATAAAAGAATGTTTTAAAAATCAAAAATATATAGCTTAGAATTAGTGAAAGGTTTTTCATCCAAAAATGAGATCCATTTCCTGTTAAGCTTTTGCCATGAAGTCCTATGAGTGTAAATCGCTCACACATTGTACTAGAAACACTAGTTGTAGCAATTAGAGAAGAAAAAGAAATTGAAGGTATTAAAATAGTCAACGAAGAGACCAAGCTATCACTCTTTGCAGATGATATGATGGTCTACTTAAAGAATCCTAAAGAATCAACTAAAAGGCTAGTGGAAATAATTAACAATTTTAGCAAAGTTTCAGGATACAAAATAAATGCACATAAGTCATCAGCATTCTTTTATATTTCCAACACATATCAGCAACAAGAGTTAGAAAGAGAAATTCCATTTAAAATCAGTCTAGACAATATGAAATACTTAGGAATCTATCTGCCAAGACAAACACAAGAAATATATGAACAGAACTACAAAACACTTTCCAAAAAATTAAAATTACATCTAAACAATTGGAAAAACATTAATTGCTCATGAGTAGGATGAGCTGACATTATAAAAATGAAAATCCTACTCAAATTAATATACTTATTTAGTGTCACACCTATCAAACTACAAAGAAACTTTTTTTACTGAATTAGAAAAAAAAAAACCATAACAGAGTTGATTTGGAAGAACAAAAGACCAAGGATATAAAGGGCAATAATGAAAAACAAATGTGGAGGGGTAGCCTAGCAGTACCAGATTTTAAACTGCACTATAAAGCAGTGGTCATCAAAATGATTTGGTACAGATTAAGAGACAGGAGTGAGGATCAGTAGAATAGACTTGGAGTAAATAACCTCAGCAAGACAGTGTATGATAAACCCAAAGAGGCAAGATTTTGGGCCAAAAATCCAATATTTGAAAAAAAACTGATGGGAAAATTAGAAAGCAGCATTGGAGAGATTAGGTTTATATCAACATCATACACCCTACACTAAGATAACTTCAGAATGGGTGAATGACATGAATTTAAAGAAGGAAACTATAAGTAAATTAGGTGAACATAGAATAGTATACCTGTCAGATCTATGGGAAAGGAAAGATTTTAACACCAAGCAAGAGTTAGAAAATATTACAAAATGTAAAATTAATAATTTTGATTACTTTAAATTAAAAAAAAGTTTTATACAAACAAAATCAATGCAATCAAAATTAGAAGGGAAGTAACAAATTGGGAAAAAAGTCTTTATAACAAAAACCTCTGACAAAAGTCTAAATACTCACATTTATAAGGAGTTAAATCATTTGTACAGAAAAAGCAAGCCATTCCCTAATTGATAAACTGACAAGGGACAGAATAGGCAATTTTCAGACAAAGACATCAAAACTATCAATAAGAACATGAAAAAGTGTTCTAAATCTTATATAATTAGAGAAATTCAAGTTATAACCACTCTGAGGGACTGCCTCACACCTAGCAAACTGACTAAAATGACAACAAAGTAAACTAATAAATGTTGGGGGGGGGGATGTTGCAAAATTGGTACATTAATGCATTGCTGGTGGAGTTGTGAATTGGTGCAGCCATTCTGGGGAACAATTTGGAACTCTGCCCAAAGGGCTGTAAAAGACTGTCTGCCTTTTGATCCAGCCATACCACTGCTGAGTTTATACCCCAAAGAGATTATAAGGAAAAAGACTTGTACAAAATGATTTTTTTTTGTAGTGGCAAAAAATTGGAAAATGAGGGGATGCCTTTCAATTGGGAAATGGCTGAACAATTTGTGGGTATCTGTTGGTGACAGAATACTATTGTGCTGAAAGGAATAATGAACTGGAGGAATACCATGTGAACTGCAATGACTTCCAGGAATTGATGCAGAGTGAAAGGAGTAGAAGCAGGAGAACATTTATGCACAGAGACTGATACACTGTGGCACAATCGAATGTAATGGGCTTCTCTACTAGCAACAATGAGATGATCCAGGATAATTCTGAGATATTTGAGAAAGAATGCTATCCATATGCAGAGAAAGAACTGTGGGAGTAGAAACACAGAAGAAAAACAACTAAATCACCCCAATTCTGTATACTACATTGATCACATGGATTAATGGGGATATGATTGGGGATGTAGACTATAAGCAATCACCCTTATGCAAATATTAATACTATGGAAATAGGTCAATGACACATGTAAAACCCTGTGGAATTGCTAATTGGCTACAGGAGTGGGTTGGGAAGAGGAGAGGGAAAGAATATGAATCATGTAACCACGGAAAATTATTCTTAATTAATTAATTAATTAAATGTTTTCAAATTTTAAAAAAAGAATTAAATGCTCTTCAAATGTTTGGAAAAATTTCAATCTAGCCTGAGAATTTTTTCTGAGGGAATTTATTGATGAATTTTTCAATTTCTTTTTCTGAGATAAGACTAACTATTCTGTTTCCTCACCTGATAGTCTGATGAAAGTCAAATTGCTGGCAATGACAATTACAGCTGAGGTGACTAGAATGTTGTATAGTCAATACCTGAACCCTGTGAAATGGATGTGAATCAAGAATGAACTCCGTTTAGCTGAATATTGTTGCTCTGGATTTCAATCATTACATCTGTTGTTGGCATGTATGAGTTTTCCCTTGTGAAAGAGAATTCTTTACTCTATTGTCTATCCTGATTTAACACTAATAACTTAAGTACCTTACTAGATTGTGAAGATGGGATTAATTCTCCTTTATCTACCTGGAGGAGCTCCAAACCTAGTGAATTCATATCCTTCTTAGTGCTAGGTGAGAAGCCAGCAAGATACTTGATGAACTGAACCATTTTTCCTAACTCATTCAGGAACTTGTGAATTCTTTTAAGAGTTCACACCCTCAGAAACTGTTTCATTGAGTATTCATCCCTCCAGAAGGTGTGACCTAGTTCACACCAATATTAAGTTGAAATAGTATTGAACTGTAATGTAGAATTTTCTAGTGGGCAGAAGAGGAAATGACTGATTGCCCTTCAATGTAGCAAGTAAAGATGGCCCTGAATTTGCCCAAATCCTGGTTCATCACTGATTTTGATATCTCCTACTCCAGAGAAATTCAATACAGTTGCCCATACATCAGCATCTAATAATGTCCACCTTTAACAATGGAGATGTTGACAACAGGGAAAGAGCACAGTATGAGTCCAGCAGAAATGAACTCTGACCTATGGGGAATGTGTACTGGGCTGAGGTAACTGGTTGTCAACTTGTAGGAATAGTATAAGGATCCATAACAGAGGACAGACATTCAGAGGTTAATGAGGATGGTAGAAAACAATATTCTGAAGTATGGAAGAAGCTTCCAGGTTTTCCCAACAACCATTCTGGACATCAGCAAGTCTATCACCTGGTCACTGAATATGGCTTCTGGAGAATGCCACAGAAATTATCCATAGCTTAGAGATGAAATCTCATTTTAGTGGAATAAACAAAAGCCCATTGTTACTGGATTAAAGATGATATATTATGGAAGAAAGTTCAAGAAGACTAGAAAGATAAGTAGATGTGAGATAGACTTTAAAGGGCTTTTAATGCTAAAGATAGAATGTTATATTTGCCCCTGGAAGCAATAGGGAGCACTGAAGTTTATCAAGTAGGCAATAAGATAAATGGTGATGTGAGCAATAAGATAAAACCTGTGTCTTAGAAAAATCATTTTAGTAGATGAATGGAGAATGGATTGGAGCAGATAGAGACTTAAGACAGGTAGACACATAAGTAGGCTATTACAATAAACCAGGCATGATGTGATGAGGACTTGCACTAGAAGAGTGTCAGTGTCAGAGCAGAGAAGAGAGCATTATAAAGAGATGTTGCCAAAGGATGTTCCAACAACTTGGATATGGGAAGTTAGAAAGAGTCAGGAATTTAGAACAATTTTCAAGTTGTGAGCCTGAGGCACTGGAAACAGAGTGCTCCTTTCTACAGTAAAAGGAAAGTTCTATAGAGGGAATCAGGGAGAAATGTAACAATCTTTTTTGGATGTATTAAGTTTTATATGTCTCCTGGACATTCAGTTTGACACTGAGACCTTAAGGGCAGTTAAAGATATTAAATCAGAGACAAGAAGGGAGGCAAGGACAAAAAAATGAAGATTTGAAAATCATCAGTACAGACATCATAATTAAATTTATGAGAGTTATTGAGAATACTGAGTGAAATATTATTGAGGGAGAAGAGAAAAGGGCTCAAGTTAGGACCCTAATGGACACCTACAGTTAGAGGTAATGAGGTAGAGGAGCATCTAGTGAAGGAGGCAGAGAAGGAGGAGTCAAATAGGAAAGAGAAAAAAACAAAGAAAGGGCAATATTCTAGTAACCTAGAAAAAAAGAATATCAAGGAGGAGAGAGTAATCTACCGTTGCCAAAGGTTGCAGAGAGGTCAAAGAGAATAAATATGGAGAAATGTACATTGTAGTTAGCAACTAAGATATCATTAAAATTGGAGGGAACAGTTTTGGCAGAGTGATAAGATTGAAAGCCAAATTGTAAGGGATAAAGAAAGAGATTAAAAAAAAAATGGAGACACATCGTAGGTCACCTTTTCAAGGAATATAGCTACAAGGGTCAGAAGAGGTACAAATGACAGCAGAGATAGAAGCATCAAATGAGAGTTTTTTTGGTTTGTTTGTTTTTCAGGTCAGAGAATATATGAACTTGTTTGTAGTTGGTAAGAAATGAGCCAGTACAGGGAAAAAGATTTAAAATAGAAGGAGAAATAATAAGCAAAAACAAGGAGCATATTACCTATTCAGTATATGGATAGGACAGTAATTCATGAATAAATAAGAGGTATAGGCATTGTTAGATTTTAAATGGACAATTTTAATTACATTGATACAATTTTATACAAATGAAATCATTGTAGATGAGTTTAAAAGCAAAGAAGAAAAATAAGGAGAAAATTATAGATAGTTTATCAGATAGAGGTCTTGTATACTTAAACTATATAGAGAAGTTTGCTAAATATATAATAATTTGAACCATTCAACACATAAATGCTCAAAAATATACTTGAAAAATATTCTAAATTGTTACTGATTACAGAAATATAAATCAAAATAATTCTGAATCATCTGCCACCTATCAGATTGTCTAAAATGAAAAAAGGACAAAAAGAAAATGGTTAGTGGGGGTGTGGGAAAATGGAGACATTAATACACAATTGGTGAATTTTCTTTTTTTAAAATTTTATTTTAATTATTTTTTTATTTTTAGAAAAAATTTTTCATGTTTACATAATTTATGTTTTTACTTTACCCTTCACCCCCTCAAATTCCCCCCTTTCCCCCATAGGTAACTCACATTTCCACTGGTTTTAACATGTGTGGTCAGTAAAGACTTATCTACATACTATTGATAGTTGGATTGGTGTCGTCCTTTCCAGTCTACATCCCCAATCATGTCCTCATCAACTCAAGTGTTCAAGCAGGTGTTTCCTCTCCTGCAGTTCTTCCTTTGAATGTGGGTAGCATTCTTTTCTATGAATCCCTCAGAATTTTCTTGGGTCATTTCATTGCTGCTAGTACAGATTTCCATTACATTTGATTTTACCACAGTGTATCAGTCTCTGTGTACAATGTTCTCCTGGTTCTGCTCCTTTCACTCTGCATCAATTCCTGGAAGTCTTTTCAGTTCACATGGAATTCCTCCAGTTTATTATTCCTTTGAGCACAATAGTATTCCATTACCAACATATACCACAATTTGTTCAGCCATTCTCCAACTGAAGGGCACACCCTCCCTTTCCAGTTTTTTGCCTCCACAAAGAGCTCAGCTATAAATATTTTTGTACAAGTCTGTTTATCTATGATTTCTTTGGGGTACAAACCCAGCAATGGTATGGCTGGAACAAAGGGCAGGCAGTCTATTAGAGCTCTTTGGGCATAATTCCAAATTGCCATCCACAATGGTTGGATCAGTTCACAACTCCACCAGCAATGCATTAATGCCCCAATTTTGCCATATTCCCTCCAACATACATTATGCTCCCCTGCTATCATTTTAGCCAATATGCTAGGTGTGAGGTGGTACTTGTAGTATACAGAATTGGGGGATGTAGTTTTTTTCTAGCTTTGGCTGAGTTCCAAAAGCAGTTGGGCTTTATCCCCCAATTCTGTATACTACATACCTCAGAGTTGTCTTGATTTGCATATCTCTAATGATTAGAGATTTAGAACACTTTCTCCTGTGCTTATTGATAGTTTTGATTTCTTTATCTGAGAATTGCCTATTCATGTGGCTTTCCCATTTATCAATTGGGGAATGGATTGATTTTTTATACAATCAATTTTATACAATTGATCATTGTATATTTGAATAATTAATCCTCTGTCAGAAATTTTTATTATATAGACTTTTTCCAAGTTTGTTGTTTCCCTTCTGATTTTGGTTACATTGCTTTTGTTTGTACAAAAACTTTTTAAATTTAATATAATCAAAATTATTTAATTTACATTTTGTAATTTGTTCTAACTCTTACTTGGTTATAAAATCTTTCCTTTCCCAGAGATCTGACAAGTATACTATTCTGTATTCACTAAATTTACTTACAGTTTCCTTCTTTAGATTTAAGTCTTTCACCCATTCTGAATTTATCTTGGTATAGGGTGAGAGATGTTGATCTAAACCGAATCTCTCCCATATCATTTTCCAATTTTCCCAGCATTTTTTGTCAAATTTTTGTCCCTTCTGTCTCTTAGCTAGTACCATATTGTTTTGATGGCACTGCTATAGTTTGATATCTGGTACTGCTAGGCCACCTTCCTTCACATTTTTTTCAATATTTCCTTTGATATTCTTGATCTTTTGTTCTTCCAAATGAACTTTGCTATATTTTTTTAATTCAAAAACGTTTTTTTGGTAGTTTGATAGGTATGGCATTAAATAAGTAAATAAATTTGAGTAGAATTGTCATTTTTATTATGTTACTTCATCCTACCCATCAGCACTCAATATTTTTCCAATTGTTTAGATCTAGTTTTAATTGTTTGGAAAGTGTTTTGCAGTTATGTTCGTATGAATCCTGTGTTTGTTTTGGTAGATAGATACCTAAGTATTTTAATGTCTAGGGTGATTTTAAATGGTGCTTCTCTTTCTACCTCTTGCTGCTGAGATGTGTTGGAAACATATAGAAATGCTGATGATTTATGTGCATTTATTTTGTATCCTGCAACTTTGCTAAAGTTGTTGATTATTTCTACTAGTTTTTTAGTTGATTCTCTAGGATTTTTTAAGTAAGCCATCATATCATCTGCAAAGAGTGATAGCATGATCTCCTCACTGCCTATTTTAATACCTTCAATTTCTTTTTCTTCTCCAATTGCTACTGCTAGTGTTTCTAGTACAATGTTAAATAATAGAGGTGATAAAGGGCATCCTTGTTTCACACCTGATCTTATTGGAAAGGCTTCTAATTTATCCCCATTGCATATGATGCTTGTTGATGGTTTAAGATATACACTGTTTATTGTTTTTAGGAAAGGACCTTCTATGCCTATACTTTCTAGCATTTTCAGTAGGAATGGGTGTTGCATTTTGTCAAAGGCTTTTTCAGCTTCTATTGAGATAATCGTGTGGTTTTTGTTGGTTTGCTTGTTGATATGGGCAATTATGTGGATGGTTTTCCTAATGTTGAACCATCCTTGCATTCCTGGTATAAATCCCACCTTATCATGATGTATAACACTTTTGGTCACTTGCTGGAGTCCTTTTGGTAGTATTCTATTTAAGATTTTTGCATCTATGTTCATTAAGGAGATTGGTGTGTAATTTTCTTTCTCTCTTTTTGATCTACCTGGCTTTGGAATCAGTACCATATTTGTGTCATAAAAGGAATTTTGTAAGTCTCCTTCTTTCCTTATTATATCAAATAATTTATATTATATTGGGATTAATTGTTCTTTGAGTGTTTGATAGAATTCACTTGTGAATCCATCAGGCCCTGGTGATTTTTTCTTAGGGAGTTCTTTGATGGCTTGTTCAATTTCTTTTTCTGATATGGGATTATTTAGGTATTCTATTTCTTTTGCTGTTCATCTAGGCAATTTATATTTTTGTATATATTCATCTGTATCACCTAGCTTGCTAAATTTATTGCCATATAATTGGGCAAAATAGTTTTTAATGATTGCCTTAAATTCCTCTTTATTAGAGGTGAGGTCTCCCTTTTCATCTTTGATACTATTAATATTGTTTTCTTCTTCCCTTTTTCTTATTAGATTTACCAGGATTTTGTCTATTTTATCTGTTTTTTTCAAAATATCAACTTCTAGTCTTATTCATTAATTCAATAGTTCTTTTACCTTCTATTTTATTAATTTCTCTTTTGATTTTTAGTATTTCTAATTTAGTTTTCATCTAAAAATTTTTAATTTGTTCATTTTCTAGTTTTTTAAGTTGCACATCTAAATCATTAACCTCTGCCCTCCCTAATTTGTTAATATATTCACTCAGTGATATAAAATTTCCCCTTAGTACTCCTTTGGCTGCATCCAATAGGTCTTGATAAGATGTCTCATCATTGTCATTGTCTTCAATGAAATTATTAATTGTTTCTATGATTTGTTCTTTCACTAAATTATTTTGGAGAATCATAGTATTTAATTTAATAGTAATTAATTATTTTTTGGTTTGCCTCTCCATGGATTCTTACTAATAACTATTTTTATTGCATTATGATCTGACAAGTTTACATTTATTATTTCTGCTTTTTTGAATTTGTTTGCCATGTTTCTATGCCCTAGTGCATGGTCTATCTTTGTGAATGTTCCATGTGCAGCTGAAAAGAAGGTGTATTCCTTTTTGTCCCTATTTATTTTTCTCCATATATCTATTAACTCTAATTTTTCTAGGGTTTTATCCACCTCTCTTATCTCTTTCTTATTTATTTTTTGGTTTGATTTATCTAGATCTGATAGGGGAAGGTTGAAGTCCCCCCACTAGTATGGTTTTGCTCTCTATTTCATCCTTGAGCTCCACTAGCTTCTCCTTTAGAAATTTGGAAGCTATACCATTTGGTGCATACATATTGAGTACTGATATTTCTTCAATGTTTATACTGCCTTTTATTACGATTTAGTAACCTTCCCTATCTCTTTTAACCTTATCTGTTTTTACTTTGGCTCTGTCAGAGATCATGATAGCCACCCCGCCTTCTTTTTCTCATTTGAAGCCCAAAAGATTTTGCTCCATCCTCTCATTTTCACTCTATGTCTGTCTGTCTGTCTGATTTGTGTTTCTTGTAGACAAGATATGGTAGGATTTTGGTTTCTAATCCACTCTGTTATTTGCTTCCATTTTGTGGGCAAGTTCATTCCATTCACATTCAGAGTTATAATTATCAACTGTGTATTCCCAGACATTTTGATTCTCTCTCCTAGTTCTGTCCTTTCTTCTTTCACTGTTTCCTGCTATACCAATGTTTGTTTTTAATCACTTCCTATAATCCCCTCCCTTGCTGTACTTCCCTTTCTCCCCCCTCCCTTCTTAATCCCCTCTTATTGTTCTTTAAAGCCATGCCACACTCCCCCCAAGCCCTCTACCTCCCTTGTATTGCTTCCCTCCCCACCAGTCTGTTTGTTACCCTTCTACTTCTCTATAGGGCGTAAATCAATTCTCTGCCTCAATGGATCTGATTGTTCTTCTCTCTTTAAGTTGATTTCAATGCACTTAAGTATTGACTATTTCTTCTCTCTAACCTCTTTACCCTTAGAGTGTATTGTTATTTTTGTTTATTTTTCCATTTTTCTTATTATTATTATATTCTTCCCCACTCCAATTTTATATACATTTATACCTGCCTACATACATACCTACACAAACAAACACACAGACACACAGACACACACAGACACACACAGACACACACAGACACACACACACACACACACACATACACACACACACACATATATATCACTTGCCATTTCGTCCTATACAATCTGTCCCTGTTCCCTCCATGTGAACTTCTTCTAGTTACCCTGCTGGTAAAAACAATTTTTAATATTTGCCAATATCTTCTTTTCTTCTTGGGATAGAAATTGATTGAATTTGTTGTGTAACTTAAAGAAAAGAATTTTTTTTCTCCTTCCCCCATTCTCTTAATTATCTTATGTTGAATCTCTTGAGTTCTGGGTTTGGTCAGCAAACTCTCTACGTCTGGTTTTTTCTTGATGAATGTTTTGAAGTCCTGGATTTTATTGAATGACCCCACTTTCAGCTACAATAATATAGTTAGTTTTGCTGGATTGTTGATTCTTGGTTATAGACCCCGTTCTCTTGCTTTCCGGAATATTGTATTCCATGCCATCTGGTCCTTAAATGTAGACACAGCCAGATCCTGTGTTATCCGAACTGTGATTCCCTGATATCTGAATGACTTCTTTTTAGCAGCTTGTAGTATTTTTTCCTTGGTCTGGTAGTTTTTCAATTTGGCTATAATATTCCTGGAAGTTTTCATTTGTGGATTAAATGTAGGAGGTGATCTGTGGATTCTTTCTATTTCCACTTTTCCCTCTTGTTCAAGAACTTCAGGGTAATTTTCTCTGATGATTTCTTGTAAGATGCTATCTAAACTTTTTCTTTTATCATAATGTTCTGGTAAACCAATAATTCTTAAGTTGTGTCTTCTAGCTCTGTTCTCCAGATCTTTGGTTTAATCAATTAGGTGTTTCATATTCTCTTCAAATTTTTCATTTTTTAAAATTTTGTTTAATATATTCTTGCTGACTTGTAAAGTCATTTGCTTCTAGTTATTGAGTTCTGTTTTTTAAAGACTGAATTTCTTCCCTGGCATTTGGTCATCCTTCTCTTTCTGGTCTGATATTCTTTGTAGATCATCTTTTGCCTTCTTTGCTTCCTTTTCAAGGTTGCCAATTCTGGCTTTTAAGACTTTATTTTCTTGTTTTAGTTCATGTATTTCCTTTTTAAAATTGTTTTAAGCTTCTCTTGCTTCTGTTGCTTGCTTTTTGAGTTCCCAAATTTCTTGAGTTAATTGAATTTTGAGATCTTCCAAACCCTGTGTACAGTTCAGTGGAACTACTTCCTCTTCTTCTATTTCTATTTCAATTGCTATTTTTTCACTTCCTTGAAAGAATCTGTCAATTGCCATTTCTTTTCTCTTTTTCTGTTGCTTACTCCTATTTTTTCCCTTTTTTTCTTCTGCTAGTTTGAGCAGATGTATTTAATGATCTTTGATGAAAGATCTTCCCTCGGGTGGCAATGGAGGTTTATAGTTACTTTCTCTGCCCTCTGAAGACTTCTTGTCTGTCCAATTGTTGGGCTTAATCCTGTATTGATTGGATTAATCTTACTGCTTAATCTGCCCTGAGGCTAAAAGCTGGAGAGGAGGGAAAAACAAACAAACAAAAAAACCCAAAAACCTTTGGGGGGACAAGAAGGAGCATTTTTGCTGAACTGAGCTCTCAGAAGTGGGGTCCCCTTGCACTATCTGCTGTGTTTGATCTGGTTTTCTTTCCTCTAAAAGCCTTGTATTCTCTATCTCGGTATGAGGAAGCCATGCTGTCTGTGGTCTGGGGTTTGACTCTCTCTAAGCCCCATTTTCTGGGTGTTTTTGCTGTGTTTCTCTGCTTTTCTCCTCCAGTCACCTCTCCAGTGCCTGTTTTTAACTCCCAGAGTTCAGTGCCTGCAAGGCCCTCTCTCCTGACTGGTGCACCCACTAGCCCTGAGATTTCCTAGGCCACTGGAGACTCCTCACAGCATGTGGGAAAGGCGTTCTGGGATTCCCCTTCTACACCCTCAGATCTGACAGTTCAAGAATTGAAACCTTTTTCTTGGCATACCTCTTTGGTTATGCTGCAGTAGGGTTCCCCCTGCTCTGTCCCATTATTAAATTTGTTCCTCTTTCTTCTCGAAGCACATTTTTTTCTATCTCAGTGTATGTGGAGGTTTTAAGATTTGCTCTGTCTAAACTGCCATCTTCCCAGAAACCATTTTGTGGAATTTTGAAGTGATCCAACCATTTTGGAGAGCATTTTGGAATTACACCCAGAGATTTATAAAATTTAGTATACATGTAAATCCAGTAATAATATTGCTAGGTATGTCCCAATGAGATATAGGAAAAATGTATAAAAATCTGCATGTTCCAAAATATTTATAGTAGCTCTCTTTATGGTGGCAAAGATTTAGAAATAAAAGGTGAATTAGTGAATAGTTGAACAACTTGTGATATATGATTGTGATGGAAAACTACTGCACTCTAACAAATGATGAAGCAGATTATTAAAATGATACTGAATGAAATTGTAAGAAACAAAACAAATAAAGAGAAAATTTTTCCAACTATATAATTAATATTTGTTGACAACTTGTCAACAAATCTGAAGATATCCATCTTCAGAGAAAGAAATGACCAACAGAAACACAAAAGGTATTTTATACATATTTTTGTTGAGTGATACCTTCTATGATTTGAGGAGTAGGGAGAGGAGGGAGACACCTGGGAATTTTAATGTAACCAAAAAATTAATTAATTTTAAAAAGAAATGAAGAGAGAATGATGATAACAGAGGGAACAATCTGTTTTAGGAAACAGAATGGAATGGGATCCCTTGAACATTAGGAGTTAGTATTTGTTAAATAAATGTAATAAAATGAGCACAATGTATCTCAATTTTAGAGAGTTAACTTCCTCATATTTTTTCTTAATGATAAAATGAATTGAGGTTACCAAGTAAAAGATAACTATAAAATGCTGTTCACTTTTTTTTTTTTACCAATGATAGCTTAAGAAAATTTTGTTGAGATTAATTAACTTGTAAATGGTCAGTCTAGAATTAACAAGAAAGTATAAATTTAAGAATAAATCATTATTTATTGAATGTATAATACTCATTTTCACAAGATCAGATATATCTCAGATGTTAAGAGCTCACATTTAACCCAGCATTGCTCTTTTCTAAACACATGTTGATCCCTTTGTTCTTGTTGAAAACAGAACACCCTGTTCAGAGATATCATGTGTAAATGGCAGCAAAGAGGGCCTGGTGCCTAAAGGGCAAGAAATTATGGTACCACTGACTGTTTAACTTCTCAGAATGCTAGAAATATTTGATATTAATATGCATTAAGTACTTTACGGGCAAAAAGTTTTTGCAGACATTACCTTAATTTACCCTCCATTCTAAAGAGCTTTCTGAGTCAAAAAATACAAATATTGTTTTTGTCAATTTCACAAATGAGGAAATTCAAGCTTAGAAAGCTTAAGTGAAATTATAATGACTATAAAGCTTAGAAATGCAATTCATATTTAGGTTTTATGATGGAGCAAAAGACTTCTCATCTTACCACTTATTAAATCTATGGCCATGTAGAATGTTAGAGGATTTTAACCTGTGCTATGGGAACATAGCTGGTGATATTTAGTTCTAGAAAGGAGTAAGAGAAAAAAGGACTTTGGGGCAGTTATTTGGCTCAGTAGATTGAGACCCGGTTCTAGAGGTGAGAGACACTGGATTCAGATTTGTCCTCAGACACTATATGGCTGTGTTACCCTGTGCAAGTTATGTAACCCCCATTGCCTATTCCTTATCACTCTTTTGCCTTACAACCAATAGGTAGTATTGATTCTAAGATGAAAGGTAAGGGTTTTTAAAAAAGGAGTGGGGGAAGGATTTAGTATGGCTTATCCATGGATATTTCAAGAAAAATTGGACTACTTTTATTTGAATTCAGATGGGCCTCCATAGAAGTGGTGGGTAGAAGCTGAAAAAGATAAAATTTAAGCATGATGTATAGAAATTTTTCCTAATAATTAGAGTGGTGTGAGAGTAGAATATAACCTACTTAGGAGGTGATGTTCCCTTCCTCCATTTTTAGGTTTTCACGGAAAGATTAGATTGCCATTCATCAGATAAGTTCAGGGAATATTTTTGCTTTGATTGGTTGTTATTCATTTATTTTTTTTATTTGTTTTATTGATGAGTTGGGATAGACAGTGAAGTCTTTCAATGCTAAAATTCCTCTATTCTGTATCTCTAATGTCTTAAAACTTTTTTTAAACCCTTACCTTCCATCTTGGAATCAATACTGTGTATTGGTTCCAAGGCAAAAGAGCAATAAAGGCTAGGCAATGGGGGTTAAGTGACTTGCCCATGGTCACACAGCTAGGAAGTATCTGAGGCCAGATTTAAACCCAGGACCTCCTGTCTCTGGGCCTGAATCTGAACCCACCGAGCCACATAGTTGCCCACTTGAAACTTTTAATACTTTATCTACAATATATGGGTGGATAATATTTGTACTAGTTAGTTTGTAGGATATTTGGATGAATGTGTTTTCAAATGTATAATGCTATATAAGTTTAAGGTTCCATTGCTAATATTTATCAAATGATTATATACTTGTTCCATCATTTGCACTTCTTCCTACTGTAGGGGCTAAGTGGTTACAAAATTTCCCCCCCTTTCAGTCTCAAAATACAAAATAAAAGAACAATTGTTACTACCTCAAGTGTCAAATAAGAACTTAATCTATAATTCTGGTTCACCAAATGATTTCAAGAGCTCACATGGATTTAATACCTCTTTAGGAGGACCTTGAGTAAGAATGAAAGTAAAGATTTTCTCTGACTTCTTCATCTCTAAGTCTAGGCCAGATACAATATTGTTTATGTTACATTTGCACAATTTTTAAACAACCAATGCTCTGTTTTTTTAATAGTCCTATAGTTTTCCAATATCAAATCTTTTCAATCTTGATAGTAGTTCTAAAAGTATATAAGATTGAGTTCATTTTTTATGTCAGTATAAAGTGAGGAAGGGTTTCATTGTGGGAAAATCATCCCAGGAGACAGCAGTAGGACTTTATAAAGCACCCAAGGAAGATTAAATCTGACCCTAATTCTTAAGCAAACCAATAAATTGAATTACATTCAATTAAATTAGAAAGAATGGGACACCTATTACATGCCAGAAAGTAAGTAAGGCTTAATAACAAAACAAAACAGAAACAAAAGAAACAAACAAAAAATAGCCACTTCCTTCTAAGTTCTTACTTTCAATAGGGGAACGATACACCTATGGAATGGGAACTACATCCATATAAGTGAATAAGAATACACATATATACATTTCAAGCACTATCTCTTACATAAGACATATTTTAATTTCCCTATCCTTAGTGCTACCAACTTTTAAAATACATTGTATTTTTTCTCCTCATGTTTATGTATGTAAATATATTTTTCAGTCAATCAATTGCATCTGACTCCTTAAAGAACTTACCTTTTATTATATAGAATCAACACTGTGTTGGTTTCAAGGCAGAAGAGCCGTAAGGTGTAGGAAATGGGGATAAAATGACTTGCCAGGGTCACATAGCTAGGAAATGTCTAAAGCCAAATATGAATGTAGGACCTCCTGTCTCTAAACCTGGCTCTCAATTCACTGAGTCACCTCCATTCAAAGGTGACTTTAGACACTAACAAGACCAAAACAAATGTAGTACAACTACGTAGAAGGAAAACATTCAAAGATTGTGGTGCCACAAGTCAGGATTACATAGGACATAGCAAGTTCTATATTAAACAACTGAATAGCATGGAATATGATATCCCCAAAAGCAAAGAATATAGGACTACAACCACTAATTATATACTCAGAAAAAAATGAGACTAATCCTCTATGGGAAAAATTGATATTTAATTAAATAGGGGGATTTCAGACTTTATTGACCAAAAAAATTAGAAAAGAAAATTTGATGACCACATTTGACAATTAAGAGAAGCATAAAAAAATCAGCGAAAACTTGAGCACATTCATATGTAAGAATATAACTGAAATATTGAACTACTTGTTATCTATGATACTTGAGATATTTAAGATATTTGAAGTATTTAAGATACTTAAGAATTTTATAACTATTAAAGCAATGAAAAGGAGAATACATAGAAAGAATTTAGGAAGGAGGCTGAAAAAGAGGGACTGCTATAAAAGAAATCAAAGGACAAGAGAAACACATGGGGAGAAGGGAAGTGGAGAGACTGAAGGGAATAAATTATCTATAATGAAGAAATGCAGAAGAGTCAAGACAATGGAAGAAAAGATGGAATGGGTGGCAGGCTATGCTTGATCCTAATTCTCATCCAAAATGCCACAATCTGTCAACTCAATAAATCTACTTTAAATTGCAGGGAAGTAGAAGGATAGGGGAAATAATTGAAGAGGGATGGACATAAAGAAGGGTAAATTGTAGAAAGCAGTGATTTCCTCTTAAATTTTCATTCCCTCAGGACCGCTGGAGTACCCTAGGACAGGAAGTCCCCTGGTTTTAGCGATGATCCACATTCATTCCTCCTACCTGACACAAGTGTCCACTACATTGTTTCAAGGTCATTTTAGGCACATAATAGAAGAATCTTTTCCACTCTATTGATATGTCCTTACAAGGAAGATTGTTACAGAATGGCATCATCCAATTATTTGCTCTAGATTTTTAAAATTTTGAATTCAGACTACTTGCAAAGCAGCCTCATTTAAAAATGATAGCAGGCACCATTGGCCTTTTTCATCTCTAATTATATGGTTGGCAGTTCCTGGAAAAGGTATTTAAAGTGATTACTGGGAATGCTTCACAACCTGTCACATCCCATTCTTTCCTGTGAGAGGGGAGAAAACCAAGGTTATACTACCAGCCAAAACAGCTATTATTGTAATGCATCTCTGCAAATATATGTATATATATATATATATATATATATATGTAATTGGACCTGCTATATTTTAAATAAATTCTAAATCTTAAGCAAAGATTATATCCATAGATATTTTAAAGAGATGGTTTAAAATGAAGCTACCTAGATTATTTCTTTTAAGATATTGGACATGTATGTTTTTATTATAATCAATTATATTAAAGCTACAAACTGAGAAATAGTTCATATTTAATGCTGTGAAGTGATTTCCTGAGGCTATAGAAGGATATTTAAAATATTCAGGAAATTTGATTCTTTTACCATTGTCCTAACAAACTTTACTCAAATCTTCCAATAAAAGATGTCCCAAAATGAAACAAACAAACAAAAATACTGACAACTAGTGGAATAACTCATGCTACTTCAGATCACTAATATGAAGATCAATTATTCCTTATTTGTAGGGTCATAATCCATATCACTTCGTGCAAATGCTGGTATAATTCAAACTTCTTTTCTTGTTAATGTCTCTCTACACTTTCTGTTGTTGACCTCATAAATTTTTGTGTGTAAAATCTCCGTACAGATGAATGCTATATTTACAGAACTGTTTTCTTTTCTGAGTTACATAACACCAATTTCTTATTGGAAGTATCACATTAAATGCATTGATATCTCAAAATCAATACATCCTAAACAGACTTCATAAACTTTCTGACAAAACCCAACACTAAGAAAAAAATTCGTTCTTGGATAAGGCAATGCAATTTTTTTCACTTCTAGATTCCTAGCCTCAGATTTCTCTTTAGCTTATTATTCTACTTTATCCCATATATTCAATAGATTGCCACATATTATTAAATCCCCACCTACAATATCACTTGAATCTATTTTGATATTTTGTTTCAACTACCAGAGCCATGATTCAGATTTTTTTCACTACTAATTCCTCCTAATTTAAATGACTTACTTTATTATACTGTTGTCAAATTGATATTAATAAAGCACTGATCATTGCACTTCCATTCTCAGTAAACTCTAGTTATTTCCAGGTTCCCTTAGGATTAAATAAAATTTCAAAGTTTGATACCCATCGCTCTTTACTTTATCTTTCCAATCCATATTTTTGTCTTACAAAGTATTTACCATCATACACTATTAAAGCCAAATTTGACTTCTTGTTATTCTTTTCAAATGATATTGTACCTTTTATTTCTGTGTTTTTACAAAATCTGTCAATGTTGACTATAATGTACTCCATGTATTCCATTATGTCTTCTTTGAATTTTTAATTCCTTTTGAGTTGAGAACTTTAATTAATGATCTTCCCTGCTCATCACCCTACCCTAATCTGGTTGTCAACGTCTGCCCAGTAAATTATCTTCAAATTGTCTTGTCTATCTTTTATACATATTAATGTATATGTTATATCCATTAATAAAATGTAAATTCCTTGAGGTAAATGGCTACTTCATTTTATTCTTCATGAATTTAGAAAGAGAGAGAGAGAGAGAGAGAGAGAGAGAGAGAGAGAGAGAGAGAGAGAGAGAGATTATTGGTATAGAGAGTTATATGTTCATTTAATGTTGAGGGACATATTTTAATGTTTGGGAAATTGGAATGTCCATTCAGGAAGTTCATAGCAATAAAAAACAATGAAATCATAGTATGTATGTGTGTATATTTGTCTGTATAATATTATACACACATATATTAATAAACTGCAAGATCAAGAGAAATTAAATTGTTATTCTTAAGTACAAATGTGCTCAAACATTATACTTTCCAGACTCAGTACTCTCAAATTGGTCAGTAGTTAGTCAATAGTCATGAATACTGATTAAGCAACTACTTGGAGTCAAGGGCTGCATTTAGCATTGTGGGTGGAAATAAGAAAGGCAGTCCAAGCTCTCAAAGAGTTTATAACCAATCTAATGGAAGAAGATAATACACAAAATTAAGTTGAAAAAATGAAGGGAAGCCTGCCAACATGGAGATGTAATCTATTGCAGAGTTGAAACATTGAGAGAAGCTGGTGACAAATGGTTGACTTTAAACATAGGATACTGATTTCTTTTGGTACTCTTATAGCTAATTCATGTTGTATAAGGTTGTTGGTGGGTAATTAATATTGTATAGGAGGTTTATAGTTAATTAATGTTAAAAGGAGTCTGAAATACATTTGTAGATCAGTTTGGTAAACCAGCAGCTCTATTTATTACAGAGGAGATGGATAGATGTATGAGGAAAGGAAAAGAATATTATATCTCTTAAATCTATATTATGTCTAAATCCAAAACCTAATATTAAGTTTCTTATCAACCTTAACTCTAGAATCTTCTTGCCTGCCAAAGCAGGCCTAACTAAAAACTATTCTAACTAAATATTAAGTTCACTATCTATCTTAATTAACTAATAGATGAACATTTTTCAGTAATAAACTCTTTAAAGGAATTCTTCTATTAACTATCAGTTGAAACTGCCCATCACATATAGACACAGACAGTTCTACAGCTCCTCTCAAAGTGCTTCTTCTCCCTCAATGATGAAACTGTCTGTCACAGGGACACAGACAGTGCTCCTGTTCCTTAGAGTTCTGAGGGAAAGAAAGCTCTCAGCAACAGCCTTCTAAGATTTGTATCTAAGTTTCAATTATAAACAGTTAACTGTCTGAACTTCTTGAAAGAGAGAAATCCAAACAGCAAAACCCAAAACTCCTGTTCCTGGAGAAGCCAGACAAGTTGGATATCTTCTAACAGACTCCCTCCTTTTTTTATTCAGTCTTTTAAAGAGACACAAGCAAGATCTGTCTATTCTGTCTCTTAAAGGAGAGTGTACAAATTAAAACTTTCCTCTGACCTAAAACTTCTGCTTATAATGCAGTAACTGAAATTAAGAAGTTCTTTATAATAGCACTTTTTATGGCACAAGGGCTTAGTCCAATAGGATTCAAGTATGAGAGATTTTCAATAAGAAAATTATGAATCAGATACTATTAAACCAATGCTAAACATGCAAGATACAAAAGAAAGTCATATGATAATTTACGAATCTGGAAATAGAGAAAGTCTGTGCAATTGTTGACAAGACTTTCTTCTGGCCCATTTGAAAAAAATCCTCTACACTGGCATATAAACATTATATTTGAACATCAGAAGCTGTCTACTATGGAGGCATTATATAATGGATTGAATATTTATTTTTGAATGAGAAACATCTGATTCCAAAAACTGCTGTTGAAACTTATAAATTGTATCACCATGTGCAAGGCCTTTAACTTCATTGGGTCACAAGAAGTTCCTTAGAATTTTTTTTAATAATAGGCAGATGGTAATTTGTGTTTGTAGAGGAAAACTATACTCTAAGAAATCCTCACATCTCTATAATCATGTAAAATTGTATTATTCACACATAACTATTAAAATGGTAACTACATTCATTTACAATAATGAATTAACAATGAGGAATCTAGGTGACTCAATGAATAGATAGTCAGGTTGGAGTAAGGAGATGTGTTCATATTTGACCGTGGATACTTTTGAACTGAGTGACTCAAGGCAAGTAACTTAATCACATTTGCTAAGTCTGTGCCCTTCTGACTTAGCCAGAAAGTAAAGGTTAAAAGAAAAAAATTAAAAAATAATCAATTAAAAACATCAACCTTGTACAGCTATATCTATAATAATGTTGACTCAAAAGTTACTGAAAAAGTTTGTTCCATTTCACCATAATAAAAAATGAGACTCACAATCTCTTCTGTGTGAGAAGAAGAGATTTGTTTTTCTCCACTGATTTAGGTAAAAAAATTCAATATACTGTCATAAGACATGAATATTATCAATATTTTGGTAATAAATTAATCCATAAATGGGTTGAGTATAGCACCCTGGAGGATTTCCTTTTATTCTTTTAGCATCTTGGGAATATGCCTATACAGATCAGGTCATCTATCTAGTATAATTTGGAATAATCATTCTGCCACTCAGAGTATTATCTTAATGAGCCTCAGGGAATCAGAATGACTGAAACTTTCATCAGCATGTGATTTTTCTGTCATAATGTAGACAGAGTATAATGATTATGCTGTTTCATTAACTAAATCATTGATGGAAAAACTATTAAGCATAGACCCAAACCCTATGGCACCTCACAAAATGTTATATGAGATTAATACTAAGCTGTTGATAAATGGGAAGAATTTTTTTAAAAAATCCTCACATTTTCCACAGCCTCATGTTTTGTAGCTTCACATTGTCCCAAATATAAAAGAATATCTTTGGAAAAGGAATTAAATTATGTTTTCTCTTTTCTGAATTTACTATCCATTTGCCAAATGACCTTTGTATATTGTCTTACATTTGATGATTCATGAAATTATAACCAAAATATTAATATACGTATTTTATGATAAATAAAAGGGCTTTAAAATGCTTAGCATGATCCATCATATTTATTTCTAATGAACATACCCATTGTATAATGAAGAAACTGAGACTGAGTTTTATAATTGCAGAACTAGTATAAATTTGCTAATCAATAAATATTTGTTAAGTTCTTAGTATGTGTCCTAAACACAGGAGACAAAAAGAAAAGCAAAACCCTGGTCCTTGCCCTCGAAGTACTTTTAATGAGTTCAATGAACAAATTTAAAAAAACTTATTTACAAATAAGATATATACAGTGTAAGCAGGATTTAATTTCAAAGGCAATGCACTAGCTATGAGAGAAAGTGAGAATCAGGAAAGAACTCATCCAGAAAGAAAAAAATCAAGTTAAGTCATGAAGGAAGTCAGAGAAATCACAAAAAAGGTGAGGAGGATGGGTATATCATGCATAGGAGATAACCAGTGAAAAGGTATTAATGGTCTATAAATGAAGGGTCATGTGTGAGGAACAGCAAGAAAACTAGTATCTCTGAATAGTATAGCTTGTGAAGAGGAGAAAGTTATAAGAAACCTGAAATAGCTGGAAAAGAACAATTTGTAAAAGATTTTATGTCTATTAACAGTGTCATAAGAAATGGTGAACAAGATGATCACAAAAAAAGGAAAATACTGGACTCATATGAAGTGTTGTGAAGTAAAGTGAGCAAAATCAAATTCTGAGAGACTTATGACAAAAATGCAATCTACCACCATAGAAGTAAGTGACAGTCTAAATGCATATTAAAGCATGCCCTTCTTTACTTTATTTCCTTCATGAAATTTTCTCCAGTGTAATATGTGTCTTTTTCACAATATGATGAACTTAGAAATATTATTGTATGATAACACATGTACAACCTATATCATATTTCCTGCCCAGTCCTGGAAAGTGTGGAAGGATGTACCAGAAGAAAACAATATTGATCACAAAATGTCAGAAGACTATTATTAAAATTTATATCAACATGCAATCTGGGAATAAAGAATTTAAATTTTAAAAAGTCTATGAAAAGAGTTTCTATTTTATCATGGAGGAAATATGGGACCACTCAATTGTATTGAGTACAGGATGAGCATGTACTTTGTAACTTTGGTAGAAGACTAAAGAGGAAGAACTTTAATTCTCAAGGCAGAGAAGCCAACCAGAAGGCTTTTGCAACAGTTCAGGCAATGGGGTAATAAAGATTTATAATTGGGAAGTGGTTTTGTTATGGAGAGGAGAGAACTATTTTGAAGGTACAAAACACAAAATTTGGTGATTCATTGTTTATGTGGGGTGAATTAAAGTGAAAATTCAAGAAAAACACTGAGGTTCTAATCCTGGATAACTGGGAGGATAATCATGTTCTTCATAGTAATAGAGATATTAAAAGAGGGAAGAAGTTATAATGAATTCAGTCTTGGAAGTATTGAGTTGGCAATGTGTGCTAGATATTCAGAGCCTGAGGTATCAAATCAGTAAGTAGCTGGTGATGTGAGACTAAAAGTCAGTAAACTGTTAAATGTTAAGATTTTATGTCAGAACTTCATAACTCTGTGCTATACATAGCACACTATTCTGAACAAGTCAAAATTCATTTTAAAATAATCTTTAAAATAGTTAAAACAAGGTTTTTTTTACTCTTCAAGGATAGCTACATTACTACTGAAGCACTGACATCTTTTATGTTTAATGAATTATTTTTTTTAATTACCTTAATGTGGCCTGGCCAAAAAAAGCTTTCATTTCAATTATCATGTCATACTATTTTTACATTACTTTTAAGAATATATTCAATGAATCACAAATCAAACTGTTTATCATTTTTTCTCATTTATAAACATGTATGGTCACATATTGCCAGATATCTCAAAATGATGACTATTCATACCTATAATAAAAGATTGAATCAATATACATTTGTCTAATGTCATTTCCAAATTGCCTTGAGTTCTGTAAATTATTGACCAAATCAGGGACAGGTGTGATGTTGGCTCACTTACTCCAAATTATTTTGAAGACCATGATGAAAGTGTATAACTCTAATATTATTGAGGCTGAAAGATTACTACTGCCAAAACTTCAAATATAATAAGATAATTTTCAAGTAGTTTCTTATTTTTAAAAATTAACCATATGGTTTTCATCATTCACAATCTTCTTAGAGAAACACTGTAATTTAAGGTAAGTATAGTTTTTATGTAGCTATATACTATACATTTTTGTATTTAATTTCATTCAACAGTCACAGTTTAAATTCTAAATAAATTAACTCAAAATTTTACAGTCAAGGTCAGAGAAAAATATGCATACTAGTATTACTATTTCAGAACCTTGTTATTTTCTTCTATGTATCTTTCTATTGGATTATTAAAGAATAAGGATAAAATATTTTTCTTTCAAAAAAGTATGCTAAGAACAAAAAAAGTATTTTCACATCACTAAGCAAAGAAACATTGTAAAAATGTTCCTTTTTCACTTATTTCTTGTATTTTAATAGTTTCTAAAATATTTTTATTAATTTATAAAAATAAAATAATGATATTTAATTATCCTCAGGTACTTAAAGAAATTAAATATATTTAAATTCTTGATTCCTGTCATTCATTCATTCATTGAAAAAAATTCTCAAATATCTGCTATGTGTGGATTACTGTCTCCAAACTTCATGAATATGTGGTGGTGATTACATAAGGCATTACCCAGCCCTCTCTAGGAATGAAGGATCAGGAAAAAATACTTTTAATATGATATGTTATATGATAAATATATTAGAGATAAATTCCCTTCCATTTTGTCAGTACTTTTCATGCTATATTTTCGTGGCTTTGTGTCATGCATGCAACGTTCCTTCAATTCATCACCAAACTATTTATTATCTAGTTCATGCAAAATATTCTGCTTCATATTAGGTGAAAAGATAACTGTGCCTAAATGTATGTGCATATATATTGACTATGATTAAATAATTTATGAAATTTCATTATTATTTTTGTAAATTTGGTTTCTATGGTCAAGTGTAGGAAGAAATAATGTTCTCATAAAAACATTTTTAAAATTATTATCATAAAAAAATTTCTTAGTTCTAGAATACAGCTGCTACAAGATGCAAGTACAAAATTTAGGTAAAGTCAAATTCACTAAAGAAAATAAGTTTCATCTTACTAACAAAGAAGCAAGAATTTACTGTCATCAAACATTGCTCTATTTCTTCAACTGAAGCTAATAATGTTCACTTAATGACACAATATATTCGTTTTTTTTATACATTGGAAAAGTATATTACTATTTGTTCCAAATGGTCTTCAATAGAAAGGGTGATGAATCCGGTCTCAGGTAAAATTTCAGTGTAAATTCCACCTCTGACTTACTGTTTCTAAGACCATAAACTATTCGTGTAACACTTCTAATTTATAATTAACTGTAAAACAGAAAAAAATTGACTTATAGAGGCATGCACAAATTAATTCTATGTATTTTTACACTTAATTTTAATTTAAATAATTTTCATTTTAAAATATGACATAAATAGCAATTAACACTTCTGCTACTGCTCCTACTTATTGCCATTTTGAATTATCAACTTCTACTGATATTTTTGACATTATTAAATTAGTGTAAGAAAAAAAACCTTTTTATCCTATACCTTTATATTTAATGTTCTACAAATCAAAGTAGAGTGATGTATAAAATGGCCTTTTGTAATTTAATATTTCTGTAGTGCTTAACAGTTTGTAAATCACTTCATTTTTTTCTAACAATGACATTGAAAATTAGGTGCTATTATTATCTCCATTTTACAAATAATGAAACTGAGGCAGAAAGAGGTTAAGTGAAGGGCTGAGGCAAAATGGCAGAATAGAAGCTGCCCAGGTGAATTTGCTCAACATTCCATTGAAACAATTTTAAAATGATGCTTCAAATAAAATTTTGGAATGATAGAGGAAACACAATGTGATTAGACAATTTTCCTGTCTAAGAAAACATAGGAGGTTGGCAAGAGAGCTCTGTGACATGAACGTAGGAACCTGTTAAAAGTACATACAACCTAAACAAGAGGGGCTGCAACATTAATAGAAGCTCTCAGCCCAAACACAACAAGGAAGTCAAATAACTGGTAAAAAAAATTTCAGGTGACTTGTAGCAGGCACTGAGTACAACTGGACTTGATTGGCAATTCTCTTGTCCCTACATAGTTCTTGGTTACAGTTTCAGGTTGGAGAGGACTGTCTATCATCTATCACTAGTTAGTAGAATCTTTAAGGGAATAAACTCAGCCATAAAATGGGTAAGAGTTGCAGAATGGATTAGAAACTAAAATGCAATATGTTTCTTAAAAAAATACTTGAAGGAGAAAGGCACACTCAGAGTTAAAATAAAGGGCTGGAGCAGATTGTTTTTTAAACTATTACCTTCTGTTTTAGGAATGACACAAATATTAGTTCCAAAACAGAAAAAAGGCTAAGGACTAAGCAATTGGATCTAGGTGACTTGCTTGGGTTCATACGAATAGGAAGTGTTTGAGGTTGCATTTGGACTGAGGTCTTCCTGACTGGAGGCCTTCAAGAAAATCCACTGTTCCAACTAGCTCCATCAGCAGATTCTAATACACATCAGCTAAAGTAAAAAGGGAACGGATAGCTATCATTATCTCAAACAAAAGAAAAGTATAAAACAGTTCTAATTAAGAAGTATAAACAGGGAAATTGCATCTTGCTAAAAGGTATCTTAGATAATGAAGTAATATAAAAAATACGGAAAGTTTCTCTTATAAAGATGTCATTTCCTAAAAATATAGGGAACTGAGTCAAATTTATAAGAAAATAAGAGCCATTCTTGAGTTGATAAAAAGTCAAAGGATATGAACAGGCAATTTTCATAAGAAGAAATCGAAGCTATCTCTAGTTATATGAAAAAAATGTCTAAATCACTACTAGGAAAGGCAAATAAAAAACAATTTTGTGATACCACTTCACACATATCAGAAATAATAAATTCTGGAGTCCATGAGAGAAAACAGGTATAATAATGAAGGTCTGAACCATACATATGCAAGTTTGTGGATTTCTGTACATATGCATGGATAGATAGGTTAATGGTAGAATTTATTTTATTAGGTCTTTATTAAATATCTTCTATGCTCAATATACATCTATATTTCCTAGGTTTCTCTGTTGACTTTTCAAGATTCTTACTTCCATTTCCAAATATAATAAAAAATAGCAATATCTATTATGTTAAACTTTGATGCATGCTCATATATGTATGAATATATAGTGATGAATATACTTAGATTCACATGTACATCAAGGAACATATAAGGAGAAGGAACATTTTTTGGAACATACTTATTTTTTACATGAATACACATGCAAACTTTGAAGTGATATGTCAGATATTTTTACCTTAAGGGGGAAAAAAAGTGTTCCTTTCTTAATCTGGTGAAAACTCCAGATCATATTCTCAGAAAAAATAGATGCCTCTAAATCAATCAAGTTCATAGGATTACAAATAAAATGGGTGTTTTTAAAATGTAGATATCCATAGGTCAAAATGTATTTATAAATATTGAATTCACCACAAAAAATATACAATAACATTCACATCTCTGAGAGTAAGAAAAACTGAAATAAGGCCATTATATTTTTTCCTGTTGAAAAATCCTTTAGAAATGTTTTGATTAAAAAGTTTTTTAAATTGTATACAACTTGGATGATATGACATATTTTGGATATTAATTTTACTTTTTTTCAATTTTTAAATGTATAGATTATAAATGTTCATTCTGTTTGCTTTTGTGGAGCAATGGAGGTTTGTAGTTACTTTCTCTGTAGTGTATGGGGGATGTTGGAGTTTCCCTGCCCTCTGAAGACTTCTTGTGGGTCCAATTGATGGAATTAAGCCTGTATTGATTGGAATAATCTGTATTGCTTAATGTGCCCTGAGGCTTAATTCCATCACTACAGAGAAAGTAACTACAAACCTCCATTGTGAGCTGGGGGAAGATCTTTCATCAAAGATCATTAAATCAATCTGCTTAAAGTAGCAGAACAGAAAAGGAAAAAATATGAGCAAAGAACAGAAAAAGAGAAAAGAAATGACAATTGACAGCTTCTTTCAAGGAAATGAAAAGAGAGCAAATGAAATAGAAGAAAAGGAAGAGGTTCCAGCAACAGGCTTTGGAAGACCTCAAAATCAAATTAATTCAAGAACTTAAAGAACACAAAAAACAATCAAGAGAGGCTGAAGACAATTTGAAAAAGGAAATACATGACTAAAACAAGAAAATAAAGTCTTAAAAGCCACAACTGGCCAGCTTGAAAATGAAGTAAAGAAGGCAAAAGATGATAAAAAAAAAATCAGACCAGCCAGGGCTGAAATTCAGTCTTTAAAAAATAGAACTCATCAACTAGAAGCAAATGATTTCACAAGGCAGCAAGAATATATAAAACAAAATAAAAAATAAAAACTTTAAGAAGAATATGAAACACCTTATTGATTCAATCAGAGATCTGGAGAATAGAGGTAGATGAGACAATTTAAGAATTATGGGTTTACTGGAATATCATGACAAAAGAAAAAGTTTAGACATCATCCTACAAGAAATTATGAGAGACAACTGCCCTGACATTCTTGAACAAGAGGGAAAAGTGGAAATTGAAAGAATCCACAGATCACCTCCTACATTTAATCCACAACTGACAATATCCATGAATATTATAGCTAAATTCAAAAACCACCAGACCAAAGAAAAAAATATTACAAGCTGCTAAAAAGAAGTCATTCAGACATCAGGAATCCACAGTTAGGATAACACAGGACCTGGCTCCATCTACATTGAAGGACTGGAAGGAATGGAACATAATATTCTGGAAAACAAGAGAACTGGGTCTACAAACAAGAATTAACCATCCAGCAAAACTGACTATATTTTTGGAGGGGAAAGTATGGTCATTCAATAAAATTGAGGACTTACAAACATTCATCACGAAAAAACTGGACTTAAACAGAGTTTGCTGCCCAAACCCAGAACTCAAGAGAATCACAATAAGGTAATTAAGAGAGTGGGGAGAGAGGGAAAAATCTTTTCTTTAAGGGACCCAATAAGTTCAATTGATTTGTATCACTAGAAAAAAAGAAGATATTAGCAAATATTAAAAATTGTTATTACCAAGAGTGTAAATAGAAGTTTACATAGAGGGAACAGTGACAAATTCTATAGGATGAAATGTCAAGATAAATATCTATCTATATATATGTATGTATAAATATATATAAAACTAGAGTGGGGAAAAAAGAAGGTAATATTAAGAAAAATGGAAAAACAAACAAAATGCCATAAATTTATATTCAATAAAGAATCGTGTAGGGTGAACAGAGAATAATAACAATATAGTGGAAGGGTAAAGAGGTTGGAGCAAGGAAAAATTTAATACTTAAGTGCATTGAAATCATCTTAAAGAAGGAAGAACAATCCGATCCATTGGGGCAGAGAATTGATTCTCTATAGAGAAGTAAAAGGGTAAAAAAAGGCCTGGTGAGGAGGGAAGCAACACTAGGAAGGGAGAGGGCTGGGGAAAGGTAGCTTAAAAAGATCCTAAAGAAGAATAAGAGGAGAATAAGAAGGGAGAGGAGAAAAAGGGAATTACAATAAGGGTGGGGATTAGGGGAACTGATTAAAAACAAAACATTGGTATAGAAGGAAATAGTAAAATAAGAAAGGACAGGAAAAGGAGTATCAGTATCAAAGATGAAATGGGAGACCTCACCTGTAATGAAGAGGAAATTAAGACAATCATTAAAAACTATTTCTCCCAATTATATGGCAATAAATATAACAATCTAGGTGATATGGATGAATATTTACAAAAATATAAATTTCCTAGGTTAACAGCAAAAGAAATAGAATACTTATATAATCCCATATCAGAAAAAGAAGTTGAAAAAGCCATCAAAAAACCCCTAAGAAAAAGTCAAAAGGGCCTGATGGATACACATGTGAATTCTATCGAACATAGAACAACTAATCCCAATACCATTACATATTCTTTGAAATAAGCAAAGAAGGCATCCTACCAAATTCCTTTTATGATTCTAATATGGTACTGATTCCAAAGCAAGGCAGACAAAAAACAGAGAGAGAAAACTAAAAAACCAATCTCCCTAATGAACATAGATGCAAAAAATCTTAAATACAATACTAACAAAAAGGCTCCAGCAAGTGATCAAGAGTGTTATCCATCATGATCAGGTTTGAGTAATACCAGGAATGCAATGATGGTTCAACATTAGGAAAACCATCCACATAATTGACTATATCAACAAACTAACAAACAAAAATCACATGATTATCACAATAGATGCTGAAAAAGCCTTTGACAAAATACAACACCCATTATTATTGATAACACTAGAAAGTATAGGTATAGAAGGACCTTTCCTAAAAATAAAAAACAGTATATATCTAAAACCATTAACAAGCATCATATACAATGATGGGGATGTATTAGAAGCCTTCCCAATAAAATAAGGAGTGAAACAAAGATGCCCATTATCACCTCCATTATTTAACATTGTATTAGAAACACTATCAGTAGCAATCAGAGAAGAAAAAGAAATTGAAGGTATTAAAATAGGCAATGAGAAGACTAGCAGATGATATAATGGGCCACTTAAAAATCCTAGAGAATCAACTAAAAAGCTAGTTGAAATAACCAAAAATTTTAGCAAAGTGGCAGGATACAAACTAAATGCACATAAATCATCAACATTTGTATATATTTCCAACACATCACAGCACCAAGAGGTAGAAAGAGAAACACCATTTAAAATAACCCTAGGCAATATAAAATATTTAGGGAATTAATATAAAATACTTAGGAAAAAAATCACGGGCATTATATGAACACAACTACAAAATACTTCCCAAACAATGACAACTTATTTAGTGCCATACCTATCAAACTACCTAGAATTTTTTTTACAGAAGTAGAAAAAACTATAACAAAGTTCATTTGGAAGATCAAAACATCAAGAAAATCAAGGGAAATAATGAAAAAAAAAATGTGAAGGAAGGTGGCCTAGTGGTACCAGATATAAAACTATATACTAAAGCAGTGGTCATCAAAACAATATGGTATTACCTAAGAGGCAGAAGGGAGGATCAATAGAATAGACATGAGGTAAGTGAAATCAGCAAGACAGTGTATAATAAACCCAAAGAGCCCATCTTTTGGGAAAAAAATCCACTATTTGACAAAAACTGCTTGGAAAATTGTAAAACAAGATGGGAGAGATTTGGTTTAGATCTACATCTCATATTCTACACCAAGTTAAATTCAGAGTGGGTGAATGACATGAATATAAAGAAGGAAACTATAAGAAAATTAGGTAAACACAGAATAGTGTACTTGTCAGACCTCTGGGAAAGGAAAGGTTTTAAACCAAGCAAGGGTTAGAATAAATTACAAAATAAATATAAAATGAATAACTTATATTACATTAAGTTAAAAAGTTTTTGTACAAACAAAACCAATGTCACTAAAATCAGAAGGGTAACAACAAAGTGGGAAAAATCTTTATAACAAAAACTCTGACAAAGGTCTAATTACTCAAATATGCAAGGAGCTAAATCAACTGTACAAAAAAATCAAGCCATTACCCAATTGATAAATGGGCAAGGGACATGAATAGGCAATTTTCAGATAAAAAATTCAAAACTATCAACAAGCATATGAGAAAGCATTCTAAATCTCTAATAAGTAGAAAAATGCAAATCAAAAGAACTCTGAGGTATCACCTCACACCCAACAGATTGGCTAAAATGAGAGCAGGGGAGAGTAATGAATGTTGGAGGGAATGTGGTAAAATTGGAACATTAACGCACTGCTGGTGGAGTTGTGAATTGATCCAATCATTTTGGATGGCAATTTGTAGCTATGTCCAAGGAGCACTACAAGAATGCCTGCCCTTTGATCCAGCCATACCATTTCTGAGTTTTTACCCCTAAGAGATGGTAGGGGAAAAAGACATGTATAAAAATATTTATAGCCACATTCTTTGTGGTGGCAAAAAATTGGAAAACAAGGGTATGCCTGTCAGTTGGGGAATGGTTGAACAAATTGTGGCATATGTGGGTGACAGAGTACTATTGTGCTCAAAGGAATAATAAATTGGAGGAATTTCGTGTGAACTGGAATGACCTCCAAGAATTGATGCAGAGTGAAAGGAGCAGAACCAGGAGAACCTTATACACAGTGACTGATACACTATGGCAAAATCAAATGTAACAGACTTCTGTACTAACAGTAATGCAGTGACCCAGGACAATTCTGAGGGATTTATGGAAAAGAACACTACTCACATTCAGAGGAAGAACTACAGGAGTAGAAACACAGAAGAAAAACAACTGCTTGAACACATAGGTTGATGCGGATCCAATTAGAATGTAGACTCTTAATGACCACCCTAGAACAATTATCAATAATATGGAAATAAGTTTTGAGTGATGACACAGGAAGAAACCAGTAGAAATATGCATTGGCTACTGAGGGTTTGGGGGGATTGGGGGGAAAAAGAGCAAAAACATGAATTATATAATATGGGAAAATTTTTTTCTAAAAAATAAGAAAACTTAAAAAATATAATAAATTATACATTCTATATTCAATGGCTATCTTTTATTGAAATAGAGACCAAATCAGGTCAAAATTTACCAGGTAAAAAGTGGTTTAAAATACACCCAACAACTATCTAAAAAATGTATCAAATCTCCTTATCCCTTATCTCACCTCCTTTCCTCTGCCAACAACCCTACCCTAAAACCTACCTATAATGGACATTCAATTTACTTTAAATAATTAGTTCAAATTCTCTGCATAATTGCTTCAATTTTTAATCATAATTTTGCCAGTGTTGTATATGATTTATTAATGGATTTTCTTTTAAATAGCAAAGTCTTTTTTGAACAGAAAAATTCCAGCATTAATATGTATATATGTATACTAATATGTATATTAATATGTAAAATATGTATATCCTGACAATTCTGGAGTGAGAGAAAACATAATCAATTCTCTTTTGTTTGAGCATTCAAAAATCATGATTGAAAATAAAAATGTTTCTTGATACTTGCACTAATAAAGAACATTAGTTCAGGACTGATTTTGATTCAGTGGCAAATTTAGTTGCTATTTTACATTCGATGACAATCCCCACAAATGAAGAAAAGTCATCACAATATAAAAGGCAACAATGGAACTACAAAATAAAAATTGTCTAGAATGTCTCCTACAAGTTTCATTTCATTTTGTCATGTCCAGTTCTTAATATAAAGAAAAGTAAAGAATCATTGCCTCTGATTATTCCATTTGATTCTCTGAAATGGGATGTGTCTTGTACTTATAGTAAGTAGGCAGTGAAAAATGGTTGGTTAAATGAATGTATGAATGAATATTAGCCTAAGTGCACATGGAATTCTAAACTGTTTTCTTTAAACACACACACACACTCACATACATTCACATAAGTGTCTACCACATGTCAGATATTATTCTAGACTAGAAGCCATTTTTAGACTTCAGTTGTTTTTTGTTGTTGTTTTGATACCACCTTTATTTATATAAACTTTTATTTATTTAAATAAACTGCTCTGTCATTCCCTCTTAAACTCTCCTCACCTCCTTCTTCTTCAGAGGGTAATTACTTCTGAGGGAGAGACAAACAAAAAAGAAGAGAGAGAGAGAAACAGAGACAAGGTAGTCACAAATTCAGTCATAAAGAGACATAAATGAATAAGGATAGAGACAATGAAATGGAAATATAGGGATAGATAGACTGAAACAGAATGATACAAACACAGACAGAGACAGGAAAAGACAAAAAGAAACAGATTAGGAAAAATAACCAACACTTTACCAAGTCTGATATTATACCTAATAATCCATAATCAATCTGCTTTCTTGCAAAGAAAAAGAAAACTCTTCTCCCTAAATGACAAGTTTTGTTATAATTATATAATATTTATTTTCATTTTTCTTTCCATTTACAGTATTGCATTCAGTTTTTTATGTTATTTTCCTGATTTTATTAATTTTATTTTTTATTAGTTCACATATATATTTCTGTTACAATGTAATCTTCTTAGTCATTGATTTCCATAGCACGAGAATATTGAGTGTTACAATGGAAAGAGCTCTAGACTTGGAATCAGGAGTATCTGATATTAAATCCTGCTTTAGTCTCTCATTATCTGTGTGAATTACTAAATAAATCACTTAACACCTTATTCTCCTCATCTGCAAAATGACATAATATCATTTACTTTATAGTATGGATGTAAGGATAGAATGGGTTGATATACGTAAAGCATTTAGACAACTTGAAAATGCCACATAAATTCTATTATGATGGTTTTAAAAAAAATTATCATACTTCATTTAGCTATCTACCAATCAAAAGAGTCAGTTACTTTCAATGTATATCTTTGCTTTTACTATTACTTTAAATATTTTGGATCATATCAGAAATGTCTTTTTGTCTTTGGCATAAATACTATCATCCAGGTGAATTAATTTTATTATTAGGTTAATTGAACCGTTAGGGGAAAGAATGCAAAACTTTTACTTCTTCCAATTTTATTCCTTTTATAAACATCCTTATTTCTCCCAAACACACCAACATTCTCTCACGTTTCCCATATTTTCAATCTTAGTGGTGTCCTTAAATATTCAATTTACCTCTACTCTAAAAATAAAAACTTCCACATCTTGCTGTTTCTATATCCATAACTCTCATATCCAATCCTTTTTCTCATCTCATATAACTACGATTTTAGGCCTTCAAGTTGTTACCAACTCTAGTATAGATAATTGCAGGAATATTACCTTTGGTAAGTTTCTTAACCTCTGAATATCTCAGTTTCCTCAATTGCAAAATCTGGGTAATAACAGTACCTACCTTTCAGAGTTATCATGAGGATTATGTGGATAATATTTGTAATAACTTTTGGCATAGTGCCAGATGCAAAATTTTGTTGCTGTTCAGTCATTTTTAGTCATATTTGACTTGGTTTTCTTGGCAAACACATTGAAGTGATTTGCCATTTAGTTTTCCAGCTCATTTTACCTATAAAAAAACTGAAACAGAATTAAGTAGCTTGCACACAGGGTAATGCAGATTGCATGTATCTGGAGCCAGATTTGAACTCAGGAAGGTTAGCCTTCCTATCTCCAGGCGTGGATAGCTATCCATTATACTACATAGCTGTTTTTTTCCAAGTACAGAATAGTTATTATGTAAATGTTTCTTCCCTTCCTTCTACTCTTAACTCTAAGGACCTTATAACTGCATATACCTCAGTTTCTTCCTTTTTCAAATATGGAGGTTTATGCTTTATATCTCTATTATACTTTAGAAGTTGTCTGAAGTAGTAGAGTGCTGAAACTTGAGTACTGAATATTTAGGTCCAAATACCACCTCAGATACCACTTCTTTGATGCTATACAAGTCACTAAATAATTTTCTATCTCAGTCGACTTCCTATACCTTAAACTAGGAGTTCTTTAAAAGAAGAACCATTTAAAAATCTTTTTGCAAAAACAAATATACTCATTGGGGTATAGAATTATATCTTACCCTTCAGAGAAGTAGGAGGGGAAAAATACAAGTAAAGGGGGAGGCAATTAGAGAGAGAACAAGTGGGGGGTGATAAAAAGCACAATATTGGTGGAGGGACAGAGTTAAAGGGAACAGAGCAGGATATGAAAGGGGAAAATGAGATGGATTACAATACATAGTTAGTAATCATAATGCTAAATGTGAATGGTATAAATTCACCCATAAAACAGAAGCAGTTAGCAGAGTGGATTAAAAATCAGAATCCTACTATATATTGTTTACAAGAAACACATTTGAAGTACGTTGACACACACAGATTAAAGGTAAAAGGATAGAGCAGAATTTCTTATGCAATATCTAAAGTATAAAAAGCAGGAGTAGCAATCATTATATCAGACAAAGCTAAAGTAAAAATTGATTGCATTAAAAAATATAAGGAAGGAAATTACATCTTGCTAAAAGGCATTATAAATAATGAGGCAATATCAATACTAAACATTTATGCACCAAATGGTATGGTAACCAGATTTCTAAAGGAGAAAATAAAGGAGTTAATGGAGGAAATAGACAGTAAAATCACACTAGTGAGGGACCTCAACCTTCCCCTATCAGAAGTAGAAAATTTTAACCAAAAAATTAAGTAAGAAAGAAGTCAGGGAAGTGAATGTAATGTTAGAAAAATTAGAGTTAATAGATATCTGGAGAAAACTGAATAGTGATAAAAAGGAATATGCCTTCTTTTCAGCAGCACATGTATATGGTACATATACAAATATTGAACATGAACCAAGGCATAAAAGCATTGCAAACAAATGCAGAAAAGCAGAAATAATCAATACACTTTTTTAGATCACAATGAGATAAAATTATAATTAGTAAGGGATTACAGAGAGTCAAATTTAAAATTAATTCGAAACTAAATAAATTAGTTCTTTAAAACTGGTGGGTCAAAAAATAAATCAAAGAAACAATTACTGATTTCATTGAAGAGAATGAAAACGAGGAGACAACATATAAAAATCTATGAGATACAGCCAAAGCAGTACTCAGGGGAAAGTATATATCTCAGAACACCTATATCAAAAAAATAGAAAGGGAGGAAATCAATGAATTGGGCTTGCAACTTAAAATTAAAAAAAAAAACAAATTAAAAATCCCCAGTTAAAAATTATGTGGAAAATTCTAAAACTTAAAGGAGAAATTAATAAAATTGAAAGTAAGAAAACTATTGAATTAATAAATAAGAATAGGAGCTGGTCCTTCAAAGAAAAAACAAATAAAATAGATGAAATACTAATAAATCCAATAAAGAAGAGAAGCAAGTTATCAAAATGAAAATGGTGATTTCACTTCAAATGAAGAGGAAATTAAGGTAATTATTAAGAATTACTTGGCTGAATTATATGTCAATAAATTTGACAATCGAGGTGAATTGGGGGAATATTTTGAAAAATATAAATTGCCTCAATTAATAAAAGAAGAAATAGAATATTTAAATAACACTGTCTCAGAAAAACAAATTGAATAAACCATCAGGTAACTCCCTAAGAAAAAATCCCCAGAGTCACATGGATTCACCAGTGAATTCTATTAAATATTTAAAAAACAATTAATCCCAATACTTTTCAAACTATTTGACAAAATAAGCAAAGAAGGAATCTTACCAAACTCTTTTTTTTTAAACCCTTGTACTTTGGTGTATTGTCTCATAGGTGGAATATTGGTAAGGGTGGGCAATGGGGGTCAAGTGACTTGCCCAGGGTCACACAGCTGGGAAGTGGCTGAGGCCGGGTTTGAACCTAGGACCTCCTGTTTCTAGGCCTGACTCTCACTCCACTGAGCTACCCAGCTGCCCCCCCAAACTCTTTTTATGACACAAATATACTATTGATTCCCAAACCAGGAAGACCAAAAAACAGAGAAAGAAAAGTACATGCCAATCTCCTTAATGAACTTAGATGCAAAAATCTTAAATAAAATATTAGCAGAGACTACAAGAAGTCATCACAAGGATTATTTACTATGACCTGATAGGATTTATACCAGGAACTCATGGTTAGTTTAACATTTTGAAAACCATCCACATAATTGGCAATATCAATAATGAAACTCACTGAAATTGCACGATTATCTCAAAAGATGCAGAAAAAATCCTTTGACAAAATACAACATCCATTCCTATTAAAACCACTAGAAAGTATAGGAATAGAAGGGCCTTTTCTCAACATAATAAGCAGTATTTGTCTAAACCATCAGAAAGTATCATTTGCAATGTGGATGTTAGAGGCCTTCCCATTAAGATCAGGTGTGAAGAAAGGATACCCATTATCACCATTATTATTTAATATTGTACTATAAATGCTAGTGGTAGCAATTAGAGAAGAAAAAGAAATTGAAGAGATTAAAGTAGGTAATAAGGAAACTAAACTATCATTTTTTGCAGATGCTATAATGGTATATTAAGAAAATCCTAGAAAATTAACTAAAAAGTTAGTAGAAATAATTAAAAAATTTAGCAGTTGCAGGATACAAAATAAACCCACATAAATGATTTGGATTTCTATATATTTCCAATAAAGCTCAGCAGAAAGAGTTAGAAAGAGAAATTCCATTTAAAAGTATTCTAGATAAAATAAAATATTTAAGAATCTATCTGCCAAGACAAACTTGGGAATTTTATGAAGACAATTACAAAACACTTTTCACACAAATAAAACTTGATCTAAACAATTGGAAAAACACTAATTGCTAATGGGCAGGATGAGATAATATAATAAAAATTTCAATTATATCTAAACTAATTTACTTATTCAATGCCATACCTATCAAACTATGGGGAAACAAAGCTTTTTTATAGAATTAGATAAAAAAATTATAAAGTTCAACTGGAAGCACAAAAGATCAAGAATATCAAGTGAACTAATGAAAAACAAAACATGAAGGGTGGGGGCCTAGTGGTACCAGATCTTAAACTGTACTATAAAGCAGTGACTACTGTAAAGATAAAGAGTAAGGAAAAAACAATTTTAGGGGGGCAGAATGTTGCAGGAGTGGTGCATGAGACAAGAACAGTAGTTGGAGACAACTGGGGAATTCTGGGAAGGATTTCTGAAGAAGGGGTCTTTAGTTTAGGAAGCTCATCACAGAGCTTCTCTGGAGTCGACAACTGAATGAGGGAGGCTTGTTGGGACCCTAGTTCTGGGCCATATTGGACAGGGTCTTCTCATAGCTCATCTTGTGTGAAAGCCTTTCCTCTAAACTTTGAGGGCTGGCATAACTTTCCCAGAAGACCACCATCCAGGAGAAACTCTTCTCAATTTACTCCAGTATTAGTGGCATCATAAGAAAGGGAAGAGAGAATTACCACATTGACCCATCTCTCTTTCTCACATAACCCCTCTCTATTTGGGCCATCAATACACCATTAAAACAATATGGTACAGGGGGCAGCTGGGTAGCTCAGTTGATAGAGATCCAGACCTAGAGATGGGAGGTCCCAGGTTCAAATCTGACCTCAGACACTTCCCAGCTGTGTGACCCTGGACAAGTCACTTGACCCCTATTGCCTAACATTACCACTCTTCTGCCTTTGAGCCAATACATAGTAGTGCATTGACAGTACAAGACAGAAGGTAAGGGTTTAAAAAAAACAAAACTAAACATTAGGGTACTGACTGAGAGATAGAAGGGTGAATCAATGGAATAGAATAGGGCAGTGATGGGCAAAGTTTTTAAAGAGGGGGCCAAAAGAAGGGAAATGTTCATCTGTCAGTCTGTTTCTAAGGCAACTCTTACAAAGTTTCATTGTATTGTATCCTACTCATTGTATTCATCAGATTAGGAATAATGTGGTGGGGCTGGATAGAACATTTAAGGGGGGCACATGTGACCCACTGACTGTAGTTTGCCCATCACTGGACTAGGGGTAAATGACCTCAGCAGCCTAGTGTTTGATAAACCCAAAGATCTCATCTTCTGGAACTAGAATTCACTAATTGACAAAAAACCATGGGAAAAAAACTAGAAAACAATATAGAAAAAAATGGGTTTAGATCAATATCTTATACCCTAAACCAAGATAAATTCAAAATCAGTAAATTATCTAAATATAAAGAATGAAATAATAGAGTGAACATAGCATAGTATACATGGCAGATCTTTAAAGGGTAAAGGAAGAAATTTAATACCAAGCAAGAGATAGAGAACATCACAAAATATAAAATGAGTAATTTTGATTATATTAAATTAAAATGTTTTTGTAGAAACAAAACCAATGCAACTAAAATTGGAAGGGAAGCAACAAACTGGGAAAAATTTTATAACAAAACTCTCTGACAAAGGCCTAATTTCCCAAAAATGTAAGGAACTAAGTCAAATGTATAAGAAATCAAACCATTCCCCAATAGACAAATTGTCAAAAGATATGAGTAGTCAGTTTTCAGATAAAGAAATAAAAGCTATCAATAATCAGGTGAAAAAGTGTCCTAAATCCTTCCTGATTAGAGAAATGTAAATCAAAACAACTCTGAGATATCACCTCACAGGTAGCAGATTGGCCAATATAAAAGCAAAGGGAAATCATACATGTTGGAGGAAATGTGGCAAAATTGGGACACTAGAACACTGCTGATTGAGTATTGAATTGATCCAACCATTTTCATGAGCAATTTTGAATTATGCCCAAAGGACTTTATAAGAATGTATACCCTTTTATCCAGCAATACCACTACTAGATTTGTACCCCAAAGAGATAACAAATGGAAAATACTCGTACAAAAATATTCATAGTAGCTCTTTTTATGGTGGCAAAAATTGGAAAATGAGTGGATGTCCATCGATTAGGGAATGCCTGAACAAATTGTGGTTTATGATGGTGCTGTCATACTATTTTGCTATAAGGAACAATAAACTCCTTGATTTCCAAACATTCTGGAAAGACCTCCACAAAATAATGCAGAGTAAAATGAGCAGAACCAGAAGAACATTATTCAGAGAGACTGAAACATCATGGAAAGATCATATGTAATCCACTTTACTACTGATAGAAATGCAATGACCCAAGACAATCCCAAGGGATTTATGGGAAGGAATGCTATCCATGTCAAGAATAAGAACCGTGGGAATGGAAATACAGAAGGAAAACATTTGATTTTTTCACTTGTTTATGTGGGTATTTGATGTGGGGTTTTGATTTTAAAAAGATTATTACAAAATTTATTAATATGGAAGTAAATATTGAGTGATATTATATGTATAACCCAGTGGAATTTCTTGTTGGCTCTGGGAGGGGAAGGGGAAAAGAGGAAGGGAAGTACATGAATCATGTAACCATAGAAAAATACTTAAAATATTTTTTAATTAAAAAATCTCTTTTTGGATCCTCAGTACTTGGCACAGTATCTGACACACAATAATAAAGACTAGTTGACTGATTATCATAAGTTGTAATATGTTTATTTATGGTAAGATTTCACATGGAACAGGAGTTCCTCCAGACTTAATATATTTTAGTTCAAATTCTTATGTTCTATGTGCAACTGGTTTCATTTTAGACAGTTTAACAATAGCCACAGGATGAAACTAGGAAATAAGGAAGCCAGTGACATTTCTAGGAACAACCTAGATATATTTCAGTGTACCATCAGAGACAGGTAGTTGTAGTCAGGACAATCTTGGGTTAAATTCAACCTCAGATGCTTTTAAATCATGTAATCCTAGGGGGCAGCTGGGTAGCTCAGTGGATTGAGAGCCAGGCCTAGAGACGGGAGGTCCTGGGTTCAAATCCGGCCTCAGACACTTCCCAGCTGTGTGACCCTGGGCAAGTCACTTGACCCCCATTGCCCACCATTACCACTCTTCCACCTATGAGCTAATTCACAGAAGTTAAGGGTTTAAAACAAAAAAAAATCATAGAATCCTAAGGAAATCACTCACATTTTGTATGCCTCTATTTCCTCAATTGTGAAAATGTGAGATGGAAAACTATAGCTTCTAAAATCTCTTCCAGTTTTAAATACATGCGTTTATATTCAAAGTTAAAGTAATGAGCTTAGGGCTAAATAATTTCTCTCAAAATTACTTCCTTTCCCCAATCATTAAAGTCATATCTAAATGTCAATTCTTAAAATACCAAATAAATACTATGAATTTTATCCTTGAGAGACAAATGAAATACAGCAAATGCTACTAAAATGAATATAAGACAACAATAATTGTATCTTAAGTATTTGCAGAGTAATAAAAACACAGAAAATGTATTGTATGAATTGGCTTTTGGGAGACAGTTCTCCTGTTTCTCTGATCTCAGTGTTCCCTGCCTTAATAAATACAGTGCCTTGGGCTCCCATATGAGTTTAAAGAAAGAACATCAGACATTCCCACAGACTCCTCCACACTAAAATTCCTACTGCTTGCCAGCCAATATAAAATATGCCTTGGTCTTATTTTGTGTCTAAATAGTTACACACCAAAATACCATAGATAAAGTTTAATGAGATCTTTCAAACAGATGGAGACAGTTTAGTTCCTTTTCCTCTTTCTTGAATAATATCCTTTGTAATTAGTGATGTGATGAAAACATTCTTTTTTTTTTAAATGTACAAAAACCTATATAAACTTAGGCTGGCACAACAAAACACAGCTGAAAATAATAATAGAAGTAAGTAAGAAAATGCACCAAATCCATGCATTAAAAATTTTATAGCCTTTATTTTCTTTGCAGTGGGCATTTTAAAAGCCTGCGAATATTTATTTGAATTCTATTGGATTTTCTTTATGTTTTGTCTTATTTCATTTCATTTGAGAGGAATGGGAAAAATTATATAAATAAGATGATAATTACAAAAACAATTATAACTTTTTTCACATTTCCTTTCATTCATCAACCCTTAATTTTCTTTCAAAATAAGTTTTCAGCATGCCTTTTCTGTTCCTTTTATGAAATTTCCCCAATGTTATGTTAGTTTTTCCCCTTCTTCTATTTATATTTGCTCTCCTACTGTCCTAACATCTGTAAGGCAAGAAATTCAACTGTAACAGCAAAACTTCTTTTTCCTTACTTCATTGTATGGAAAACATAAAGCAGTAAGCTTGGGAAAATTGTAAAGATCAACATATTTTGGTTAAATTATAAGTGGAATTGTTAAGTCTTTTAAATAAATTATTATAAAATTTCTCCTCAATCAATTACATTTTTTATCCTACATTTGGTTGCATAAGAAGATAAGAGAATCAAATATTCTATACAATTTTACATGTTATTGACTTTTAAGGCTTAGGAAAAAATATTCTGACATTTTTTCTCCTAGATTTATCTGACTTATTTTAAAATGGGAAAATTATAAATTATTACCATGCTATCAGCTCTGAAATTGTTTTTGTAAACACTGATTTGTTTTGAATTTTTTTATTTCTTTCATTCCTTTACATCACTATATATTACCAAGTTCTACTATAATTCTTTCTCTGCTTTTATATAAAGGAAACCTCAAATTATTTCCTTATGATATAAAAATGTAGTGCTTTACTCTATCTGTCTGCTTCTCTTTCTATCTCTGTCTCTCTTACTGATACTTGAATCTAGCATTGTTACAACGGTGTGGAAATTTTCTTCACTAATGGACATGGGCCAAGTATTTATAACATAATCTTAAAGAGTTGTCCAGGGCACTGTGAGATCAATTACATTTTGGATGGTCACATAGATAGTAGGTGTCAAGAGACATGATTAAAACTAAGTTCTAATCATATATTTGCTGTTCAGAAGTCTGGCTCTTTTCTTGTTATAATAAACATAAACTGTCATACATACTACAAGATAGTGACTGCATTAACATGTAATGGAATCATAGAATCACATATATAGAACTGGAAGGGGAACACTATACATCCTTTATCCTGAACTCTGCCTCCTGTTTTTTTCATAGAAAGGAAAACTGTGCTCCAAAAGACTTAAGCAATTTGCTTAAGAATGCTACTGTGCTATGAAGAAATGTATGTGAAATATAACAGAGAAGTATGGGGTGTCTTATAAGAGCTTATAAGTTAGCAAGACCAAGAAAATGACTTAAATAATAATCGCAACAATAGGGATATGAAGTGCAGCAGCAACAACAAAATCAAAATATTAGTATACTGTGTAATTAAAATAACCAAATTTGGTCCTGCTGAAGAGTTAGTTGTGAAAATATATATCCCTTTTTTTAGAAAGGGACTTAGTATGGGAATGGAAAGTTCTATATACTGTCAGGCTAGTTATCACGTTAATTATATTGAACAGCTTTTTTCTCTTAATTATTGCTATAAGAATGGGTTCATGAAAAGTTATTCAAATTAAGAGATTAATCTCATTTAAAAATAATATGTAGTTATCCTCCCGGTTTTCCGGGTTAAGATGGCGGCAGAGTAAGAAGCAGCTCTTAACCTCTCCTGACCGAAACACACAAAACTCCTCAAGGGGACATAAAAACAAGTCCAGACGAACGGAGGAACCCCACAACAGGGCACAGCGTGGAAGGTACGTGGAATCGAGACAGTTCCAGGCTATAAAGGGCTCTCACTCACTCAATCGCGAGCTGAGCAACCGCCCCACCCCCACCCCCTCCACACTCACCTATAGCTCCGAACCCAGCTAAAAAGAAATAGAGCAAGTTTGGGGCACCCATCAAGTCATTGGCAGCTCCGGGACCTGTTCCTGAGAGCAGCAAGACTTAGGACCCCATTAAGTCAAGAACGCACGCGAAATCTGAGCGCGCGGGAGCAGAGAGTGGACGCTGGGCGCTCGCCCGCTGAGCAGAGGCGTGGGTGGAGGTAAACACAGCCAGGAACTAAAGCCTAAGTGGGGAACCAGTGCAGACGGGTATACGACTGTGGAAGTAGCTCCCTGAGATTTGTAAAGGAGCCTCCTGCAGAGGATCAAGCAAGGGAATCCACCAGGGGGCTTGACCTTGGAAAAAACTAGAACTCAGACCTCAGGAGCCAATAGACCGCGGATAGACACTGAGCGCGAGGATAAACCTGAGAAGCTGCTGGGCTAATGATGGCTAATCAGTTACAGGAAATTCAGAAGAGAAAGAATAATAACAAAAAAAAGAAGTCTTTAACACTCGACAGCTTCTACACAGAGAAAATCCAGACAACTGAGCAAACAGAGGAGGAGAACAAACAACCATCCAGACCCTCCCCAAATAAGGAAAACTCCTCACAAGCTATGGAAGAGTTCAAATCTGAGATTCTGAGGAAAATGGAAGAGATCTGGCAAGAAAATAACAGCTTAAAAGGTAGAATCTTGCAACTGGAAAGCGAGGCTCAGAAACCAAATGAACTGATAAGCAAATTGAACACAAGAAATGACCAGATTGAAAAGGAATACCAGAAGATTATGGCCGAAAAC
>NC_058130.1:659596679-659645685 GCF_016433145.1 Gracilinanus agilis
AATTGGAAAAGGAGGGTATGTCCTTCAATTGGGGAATGGCTGAACAAACTGTGGTATATGCGGGTGATGGAATACTATTGTGCTAAAAGGAATAATAAACTGGAGAAGTTCCAGGCGAACTGGAGAGACCTCCGGGAACTGATGCAGAGCGAAAGGAGCAGAGCCAGAAGAACTCTATACACAGAGACTGATATACTGTGGTAAAATTGAATGTAATGGACTTCTGTACCAGCAGCAATGCAATGACCCAGGACAATTCTGAGGGATTTATGGTAAAGACGCTACCCACATTCAGAGGAAGGACTGCAGGAGAGGAAACATATAAGAAAAACAACTGCTTGAATGCATGGGTCGGGGTGGACATGGCTGAGGGTGTAGACTCGAAACTACCACACCAATGCAACTACCAACAATTTGGAAATTGGTCTTGTTCAAGGACACATGACAAAACTAGTGGAAACGCGCATCGGCCAAGGGTGGGGGGGGTGCGGGGGTGGGGGTTGAAGGGGAAAGGTGGAGCATGAATCATGTAACCATGTTAAAAATGAATATTAATAAATGTTAAAAAATAATAATAATATGTAGTAATGAAAAGGTTTGACTGTTTCTAAAATATTGAATTAGGTCTAATTCATTCATTATGTTCTCCAACACTTATATGAGATCCACTAAATATATTTTATTTGATATATTCAGTTTTGATGAAATTCTTCAAAAATGAATTCAACTAAGTTTTGACAAGAACATAAAATTTTATCCATTGCCTATATCACTCACTATAACATTTTCAGTTAAATATCTATTATTTGTTAGATCTGATCACTTCTGAAACTTTCTAGTGCCTTACTTGACTGATTTATCTTTCTTAAATACCTCTCAAAACTTTCACTCAAGACTTTTTGCCCAGGAATAATAAAGCAATCACAGTAGATCAAAGAGATTTCCAATAATTTATTCCAAATAAAGAAATATATCAATCATTAAACATATTTTACTATAAGTGTCTTTGGCATGTTCCCACCAGTAATTGTGTGCCTGGGATCAAAGATTGAGACTAATAAACCAGGTTCTCTGAAATATAATTTTAAGAAAAAAAAGATATCCAAGTTCTATGAATAATAAAACAATGTCTGTTAGAAAAAAATGTCATTCATTCTGGGGAAAAATGTGACTGGCAAATTGTAAAATGAATTTGTTGCTTTACTACCATCATTGGGATTTGAATATAAGAAGAAAACTGTTAAGAGTAGAGGTGAAAACTTTGAAATAGTGATGTTTTACATACCAATTAATTACTTACCCCTTTATCCATCTGTCTCAGGTAGGGATATTTAGACCATAAGAAAGAGAGAAAATTATTTTTTAAAGGAAGACCATCTGTTTAGAGACAAAATGCAAGAAGGTATATTAAAATATTGCCTAATATTCCTTTATATTTTAAATGTTGTTACTATAAGCTTAAGTTGGTTAGTGTTAAAAAAATAGTTTTATAGGACTGTGAAATTTGAAGCTTAGAAATAAAAGCCCTTTCTCTTTGTCCTTAAATAATGTTTAGAATCTATCTACAAAATGGAGGGAAATATCAAATGAGAGAAAAATACATTAAAATTAAAATTAAATTCACTCCTATATATGTGTATAGACTACATTCACCTATCTTTCTACCTATTTATCCATCTGTCTATCTATCATATATCTCTCTAAATCGCTATCTATATGTATATTTAAAATTAGTTCAGGAGAAGAAAGCAAAGAATTTTTAAATGGTTCAAAAATATTTAAATATTACATAATGTTGAACTCTTTACAATATTTGACTCTCTAAGCATCTCCATTTACCCATAAACTAAACTTTTAAAGTGATTGTACCATCTTAAAATTTAAAAATAATTAAAATAAATTTGCTATGATATTTATTTATACAGTTGAGCTTTCAGAGTTATGTTAAGAGGGCTAAGACTAATAATGGACACAAAAAATTAGGAAAAATGAAAGGAAAAGGGGAAAATCATTTATCAAGTAGTTACTATTTGCCAAGTCCTTGAATAAATGCTTTACAGATATTTTCATATTTTTGTTGTCACAAAATGTTTCTGTGATAGGTCCTATTAGTATACCCATTTTGCACTTGAAGACACTGCGACAGAGCTCAAGGTTCTTCTCAAGGGTTCCACAGTTATTAAATGTCTAACATTGTTTCATTTTTAATTCAGGTCCCCCTAATTCCAGGTATAGTGCTCAAGTATCTACACCTTACAATTGCCCCTAAGAATGAGTCAAGTTTAGAAAGGAATATAAAAGACAGAGTAGATAGATTTCTGTGTATGGTTGGAAGAAAGGAAAATATATTTATATATAGCTCAGAAATCCTCCCCCCTAATATACAGAAATTGATTATGAAGCTTTTCAAGGACTCTAATGTGAAAATAAAACAGTACATGAAAAATCAAATTTATTCTTTCTCTCAATGTTCTTTTTAGCATTCCCCATCAAAAAATCCTTCATAATTGTCTCAAATCATTACGTTCCTGAGATTAGTCAAGTTTTCACAGTTATTTATCATATAATATTGCTGTTTCTCTGCACAATATTCTCCCAGTTCTACTTACTCTGTTCTATATCAGTTCATATACATGTTTCCAGCTTTTTCTGAAATCAATATGCTTAATTTTTCTTATACCATAGTAGTAATTCTATCACCAACATATAAAGAAATTTGCTCAGCCATTCCCCAATTGATGAGCATACTCTCAATTATCAATTCTTTGTCATCAAAAAAAGAGCAGTTATAAATATTGTTGTACAAGTAGATCCTCTCTCCTTTGTTATTATCTCTTTAGGATACAGATATGTATGTATTATTTTATAGCCCTTTGAGCATAGTTCCAAATTACCCTCCAGAATAGTTGGATTAGTTCACAATTCCACCAACAAAGCATTAGTGTCCAAATTTTGCCACATTCCCTCCAACATTCATCATTTTTCTTTACTATCATATTAGCCAATCTAATAGATGTGAGGTGGTATCTCAGACTTGTTTTAATTCTCATTTCTCTAATTAAGAGGGATCTAGAACATTTTCCCAAATGATTACTGATAGATTTTATTTCTCTACCTGAAAACTGCTTTGTCAATTGAGGAATGACTTGTAGTCATAAATTTGACTTAGTTCTTTATGTATTTGAGAAATGAGACTTAAAGAAATTTTTTATATTTCCCTTTTTTGTTCCCTTCTAATATTAGTTACATGAATTTTGTTTATAAAAACTTTTTTAAAAATTTAATATAATTAAAATTATTCATTTTATATCTTATACTGCTCTCTCTCTTGTTTTGTCATGAATATTTTCCCTTCTCCAGAGATCTGACAGATAAATTATTCTATTTCCCCTAATTTACTTATAATATCACTATTTCTGATTAAATCATATACCTATTTTGATCTTCTATTGATGTAGGGGGTAAGATATTGATCTATATCTAATTTTTGCTATATTATTTTCCAATTTTTTGGCAGTTTTTGTCAGAGTTGTTCTTTTTCCAAAAGTAGAAGTGCCTGGATTTTTGAAGCATTAAGTTGCTAAGGTCATTTACCCCTGTTTATTGTGTTTCTAATCAATTCCATTGATATAGCATTCTATTTTTAACCAATTTCAGACTTTTTGGTGATTACTGATTTGTAGTACAGTTTGAGATTTGGTACTGCTAGGCCATCTTCCTTCATATTTCCCCCATTAATTCCCTTAATATTCTTGACCTTTTGTTCCTACATATGAATTCTGTTATTATTTTTTCTATTTCTATAAAATAATTACTCAGGAGTTTGGAACAGCACTGAATAAATAAATAAATTTAGTTGGAATTGTAATTTTTATTATATTAGTTCAGCCTACCCATAAAAATGAATGTTTTTCCAAATTTTTAGATCTCATTTTATTTGTGTTAAAAGTGTTTTGTAATTGTGTTCATGTCATTGTTGTATTTCTTGTAACAGTAGATTCTCAGATATTTTATAATATATGGTCATTTATAATGGAATTTCTCTTTCTATCTTTTACTGCTGAACTATTCAGGTAACATATTAAAAAAACTGATGATTTCTGTGACTATATTTTCTATGCTGCAGCTTTTTTAAAGTTACTAATTATATCAACTATTTAAGGTGATTTTTTGTATTCTTTAAGCATACAATAATATTATGTGAAAAGAATAAGTTTAGTTTCCTCATTACCTACTTTAATTTCTTCTATTTTCTTTTCTTTTTTATTGATAAAGTTAGCATTTCTAGTATAATATTAAATAATAGTGGTGATAATGGGAATTCTTGTTTCACTCAATCTTATTGGGAAGCCTTCTAACTTATCCCCTTTGGATATTATATTTGGTGATGGTTGAAGTTAGATATTACTTACCATTTTAAGAACTGTGTTTTCTTGTGGTTTTTATTTGTTTTTAATTTTTTTAGTTGAACATTATATTTTAATTGTTTTAAATTTAAATGAGTACTATAGCTTGTCAAAGGCTTTTTTGACATCCATTTAAATGATTATGTGACTTCTATTAGCTAGGGTATTGATATGGTCAATTATGCTTTTATATAGTTTCCCTAATATTAAACCAGCCTCACATTCCTGGTATAAACCCAACTGATCATAGTGAATGATCCTTGTGATATATTGCTGTAGTCTTTGCTAGTGTTTATTTAATTTTTTCTTTGCATCTCTATTGATTAAAGAAATTGACCTATAACTTTCTCTGTTTTTACTCTTCCTGGCTAGGGTAACAATATCATATTTGTTCCATGAAATAACTTGGCAAGATTCCTTCTATGCCTAGTTTTTATTCTTAATATTGTATTGGGATTAATTGTTCTTTCAATGTTTGATAGAATTCACTTGTGAATCTTTCTGCCCCCAGAGATTATTTTTTCCTTAGGGAGTTTTTTAATGGATTCTTCAATTTTTTCTGAAATGGGATTATTTAAACAGTCTATTTCCTTTTGTTAATAAGGAATTTATATATTTGTGAATATTTATCCATTTCACTTAGATTGTCATGTTTATTGACATATAATTGGGCAAAATAGCTCCTAATGATTGCTTTAATTTCCTCTAAATTGGAGACAAATTCATCCTTTTCATTTTTGATACGGTAATTTGATTTTCTTTCTTCTTTTTTAATCAAAATAACCAATGATCTATTAATTTATTTGTTTTTTTAATAAAATGAAATCCTAGTCTTATTCATTAGTTCAATAGTTCTTTTATTTTTAATTTCATTTATTTCTCTTTTAGTTTTTGTGATTTTCAAGTTAGTCTTTAATTGGAAAATTTAATTTGTTTTATTTCTAGTTTTTTTTAGTTGCATGCCCAATTCATTAATCCACTTTTTCTCTATTTTACTGGTACAAGGGGTCAGAGATATAAGTTTTCCCTAAGTATTGTTGTATCAATATCACATAAAATTTGATATGTTGTCTGCACATTGTCATTTTCCTCAGTGGAATTATTGGTTATTTCTATAATTTGTTCTTTGACCCACCACTTTTATAGCATTAGATTATTTAGGTTCCAACTAATTTTTTTCATTTGTCTTTCTATGGACCCTTATTGATCATAATTTTCACTGTGTTATGTTCTGAAAAGATTGTATTCATTATTTCTGCCTTTCTGAATTTGATGGGGAAGTTTTTATGCCCTAATATATGGTTGGTTTTTGTGTATATACCACGTACTACTAAAAAGAGATATATCATCTTCTTTTTCCACTTAATTTTCTCCAGAGATTTATTAATTCTAATTTTTCTAAATTTTCATTCACTTCTTTACTTCTTTCTTATTTCTTTTTTGGTTTGATTTGATTAATCTATACCTGAAAGGATGAATTTGATCCCCCACTAGTATAGTTTGTTTCCATTTCCTCTTGTAGCTCATTTAGTTTCTCCTTTAAAAAAATTGGAGGCTGTACAATTTAGTACCTATATGTTGAGTACTGACATTATTTCCTTTTCTATGATACCTTTTAACAAAATATAATGTCATTCTTTATCTTTTTAAATTAGATTTATTTGTGCTTTTTCTTTGAAATCACAATTGCTATTTCTGCTTTTTTTTTAACTTCAGGTGATGCACAATACATTTTACACCAGCCCCTTAATTTACTCTGGTAATACCTCAATGTCTCAAATGTGTTTCTCATAAACAACATATTGTAGTACTAATTTTTAATCTTCTCTATCTGCCTATTTTTTATGGTAGAGTCCATTCAATTCACAGTCACAGTTATGATTATCAACTGTGTATTCCCCTCCATCTTATTTCACTCTTCTAATCCTACGCTTTCTACTTTCACTCTGTCTCTCCTTATAAGTGCTTTGCTTTTAATTGCCACCCCTCACTTATTCCCTCCTTCTTTTACCATTCTCCTTGTCTTATTCCCTCCTCTTACTTCTCTATAGTGTAAGGTAGTATAATGAAACAATAAAACAAAATCAAAACAGAAAATCTGAAATATCTCACTGGAAAAAGAACTGTCATGGAAATTAGATCTAGGAGAGATAATCTAATAATTATTGGATTGCCTGAATGCTATGATAAAAAAAAAGCCTGGAAATTACATTGCAAGAAATAATCAGGGTTTATTGCCTTGATATTCTTGAATAAGAGGGGAAAATAGAAATTGAAAGAACTAATCAATCACCTCTGAAAAGATATCCCAAATTTTTAAATCACACTACTATTATAGTCAAATTTAAGAAATCCAAGGCCAAGGAAAAAATACTGAAAGCAGCTAAAAAATAAATCATACAAATACTATAGAGTTACAATCAGGATTATATAGAGAGCCAGCTCTCTATATTTTGGGGGGTCCTGAGTGGTGTTTAATGGCATTGGATTGAAAAGACAGGAAACAGAAACTGAGAACAGCCAGACTAGTGCTTAGCCCATAACTGCTCCAACTGCTATGGAGTTTGGAGTTTATTTATATAGTGGTTTCAAACAAAGAACACAGAGAAAGAATCACAGTTGCGAAGGAGTTACAAATCATACAAAACCCATTAAAGTCTAAAAAGTAGAGAGATAGGTCCAGGGTCAAAGGCCAAATTCCAACCACCAATTAGTAGGGTGTTAATTCTGGGAACAGAAACATATTTCATAGAGATTTTTATTAATTGTGTTCTGCCTTGATTTACAGGACTGCACCTGGTCAGATAAAGTCTTATCTCTATCTTTGTCTGTGTCTGGCCTTGACTATATTTTTTATAGTTCAGGCTTCTTAATTATCAAGGAAAGAAATTGTTAACTCAGTAGCTGCTGGTCTGCTAAGGACTCAAAGCTTTCCAATTAGAATATTCAGAAAACGTGGGGATCTGAAAATAAGTCAAAAGAGGAGTCTCAGATTTTTACTTTAGATGGCCCATTCTATCTACTACCTGACATGCAGGGCAGAAAAAAATCATACACACAGTTTTACTTGCCAATGATTTTGTAATGGGATTCAGATAAAAATATCTATTACAGACGCTATTTCTTTAAATGACTCCCAATAGCCTCTTGGAGGGGTCAAGTTGTTTTTGGATTAACCAACCTGCTGGTACCAGAGCTTTTCAGGGCTCAGGTGACCAGGTCCAAACACAAGGACTGCCTCAGCCTGGATTGGTCATGTAGGGAATCCAGATAACAGGCCCTATCCTGACCCTATTTCTCCAATTGGCTCTCTACAGGATTACAGAGGTCCTAGAAGCTTTTACATTACATAACTGGAAGGTGTGGAACGTGATATTCTGAATGGCAAAGGGTCTTTTTGCTTCCCTTTCCATCACTAAAAAAGAATCATGAAAAAAAGTTTTTTTTTCCACTACCATAAAAAAGGGATACAGTATAAATACAAAGTGAAACATACCATTCTTTACTTTCTTTCTTCCACGCATTTTAAGGAATATGTGTCTTCTCAACAAGACAATGTGTAAATAAGTATTATGTGCTAATATATATATAATCTCTGTCTCAGGAAGGAGGAGATATGGGAGGAAAAGAGAATATGGATTGCAATATATCACAAAATAGATATTAAACAACTGTAATGATATGTCATCTCGAAAAATTTATATCTAAAAATTCAACACATATAACCTATTAAAAAGAGCTTTAGGAAAACAAATGAGAACTTTATTCCCAAATAACATAATATAATAGATGCTATATACGCATTCAAACTAGAAAAAAAGTCTTCTTTTTTTAAGGGAACAAGGCTGTATAGTTGTATACTAAACAAAAGACAAAAATTCATTTTTTTTCCTCATTGGATCCCTCAAATGAGTATATTCAATATCAAAAATCCCAGTTCTGAAGACTCTCCTTTGGGGTTCCACAAAGAGAAAGTTCCTCAATTATATTTCTGGAAATCTGTCAATTGTAACACTCCCTTTGGTCTCACTCTTTCCACTATAACTTCCTATGGGATTTTAGAATAACTCTTAGAGATTTTGGATTATAATACTAACCCTGAGGAGCCTCCATCTGATTTACACCTTCTAATGTTGATTAACTTAATTAATTTTTAAAAGATTTACTCATAATATATAGCAAGTTAAAAGCAAATGTATCCCCTAACAGAGAGGCATACTCTTTCCCAGCATACACAAGACCCCTGTGAATCCCTTGAAAAAGGAGTTTCAATTTAATATGTAGAAGAATAATTTAATATATGGTAGAGCAAAATACTTTACTGTAAAAACATGAAGGGATCAAAGAGTACTTAAGATTTGACTTTTAGGGGCCTTTTCTCCATTTGCTTAGTTTCTTCCATGAATGTTTCAGAGTAAGTTATTGAGTTGGATTTATTCAACTCAAATTGATATCTCCCTAGTCCCAACTACTGGTACTAGCAGCTCTGGTGGTCTTTGCTACATGTACTTGTCACTGAGGGTATATTTAATACCTAAAATACCATGTTGTTTTTTTCCCCTAAACATAAAGGTCATAATCTGGTTAACTCTGTCTTTAAAAAATCCTTTATCAAAAATAAAGAATGAATAATCACATACCCACACATATGTGCTGGAAGAGTATGACTGTTGCTTTTACTATCATATATAATAGTTCATAGTAATCTTCTTAACTAGAAAGGTGACAGTAAAAAAAGTAACAAAGAGTTATAGAAGGAGTTTATTGAACTTTTTGCATTTCTAACTCAGTTTTAATTTTAGCTTCTTAGCTAACCAGAGCCTTTACATCCTCATGGAGAAGAAATTATCCTCCTTCCTCTCTGTAGCACAGTGTTAAAAAATAAACTCCACAATGTTCCTAAATTGGATGCTTGTGCATTAGTGAATACTGCTCATGCTATTTATAATCAAATAGAAATGATAAATTATTACACAATCTAAGGACTGAAAACAAATAGTCCCATTCCCTCAACCACCAATTACCTGAAAAATATTAGAAACAGAATATCTAAATAATTTATTTGTCCATTTGAATGTAATTCAGGAGAATTTGGCTGTCAATGTGATACCTCAAGTGAAATAAACACATAGTTTAGTTTAAAATTGAGTTAAGTAATAGCTTCAAAGCAGGCTGACAACAATGCTAAATCATGTTTTTTGTTTTTGTTTTTCTCAAGACCTCTGGTTTCTCTTTTTTCTTTTTTGGGGGTATTTGAGATAGATTATAAAGGAATGTGAAGTATCCTCTATATGACAATTAAGGCTCAAGCTAATCTTAGAAATTGTAAGAAAATTAGACAAATGTATCTCGGTTTTTAAGTGGAAAAAAAAACAGTGATTCTATGTATTTTTCTTCCAAGAGGAAGTTTAACTGTTTTAAATTTGTTATACCTTCAAAATAATTTGAAATCTGCCCAAAACTTCTTTTTTTTTTGTTTTCTGCATCAATGATATAACAATTATTTCCTTGAGGTATGTATTTTTTAAATTAATTCTAAAATAAAAACTAATGCTTTTTCATTTAACATTTATAATATTTGAATGACAAATTTTATTCTTCAACTTCACATTCAGCTGCTAAATAAAAATAAATGTATATGAATATTTTAAAGCTAAAAAATTATGGAAGGATTTTTGAGATTTATATAAAATTAGTTGTGGACATGTTAATAATATATAAAATGTACAATTACTAATTTATATTTAGTTTACCTCTTGGAAAATCAATATGAAACTCAGAAAGTATGAAACTCAGAAAATTTTGTGAAAAAATAAATGATAAATATTTTAAAAATATCTTAGTTCATAAATAAGCTTGTCTTCGACTTGTTTATTATATCTTTTTCATCATTTGGGATTTCAGGCTATCCTTTAAACAAAGGAAACACCAGAAATTTTTACATGATATTACAAGCCCAATTACAAAGATAATGAAACAGGTGGTAAAACAATAGTTCAGCCAGGCTTCAAAGAAGAAGCTTATTTGAAAGTCCTTCCTGACTTAAGTCAAACTTTTCTCAAACTTATTCATATGTTAAAGTTAAACTTTAGAGATTAAAAAGACCTTTTTAGCCTGTCTGCCAGCTGCAACTTCATTTCTTTGAAACTACAGTTTCTAAGCCCAACAATTTTTTATCTAAACCAAAAGAAAGATTCAGTATTTGTTAACCATGTGAAATTATTAGCAATATATCCAGATAACTGTGATCCATGAGCACTTTGCTCTTTGGCATCAGCATTTATATACATCTTTAATACCTTCATGAATCAAAGTCATCAATAAATATATAAAAAATGGAAGTATGTTTTGCATGACAATTAAAAATAAAACAAAATAAAGTAAAAACCGGTGATGAGTTCCAAAAAAAAAAACCTTCTGAAAGAATTGATACTTTAAAAATGTGTAGACCAATTGCTAAAAGAGGCGCAAAAATTTCCTGACAAAAATAATTCTTTAAAAAGTAGAATTGGCAAAATGGAAAAGGATATACAAAAGATGATAAAAAGAAAATATTTTCTTAAAAAATAAATTAGGCAAGTAGAAGTTAATTAATCCATGAGACATCAAGAAATATCAAAAAAGTCTAAAGGAGAAAATATAAGAAAACATGAAATATCTCATTGGAAAAAGTGATCTAAAAAACCTGGGAGGGATCATCTAAGAGTTATTGGACTACAGAGAGCAATGATAAAAAATAACCTTCAAGAATATTAAATTTAAATTCCAGAATTCACATTTAAAGGAGAAAATATTTCAAGCAGTTAAAAATAAACAATTCAAATATCATGGAACAACAGTCATGGTAGCACAAGATTTAGCAGTTTCTACATTAAAGGATCAGAGTACCTGACATGTAATATTCCTCGGGAAATAAGTATTCAGTGTGAGAGGAGACTTTCAAACTTTCCTGATGAAAAGATCAGAGTTGAATGGATTTTTGAATATGGATCAGAGAGTAATTGCATTTGAGTTATTTGAATATAACAGAATTAATTATAAAGAATAAAATAAAATCTACATGGAAAAGAGGAATGTATTGGGAGAAAGGGGAAGTGAAAAAAAGAATGGGGTAAATTATGATACATAAGGGAGGCATGAAAGTGTTTTACAATGGAGGGGAAAATGGCATATGTGGGAAGGCCAGCATATTCTCACCAGAATTCGCTCATAGAGGGAAGAATATACACACTCAAATGACCATAGAAATCATTCTTACCCTACTGGAAAATAGAAGAGGAAGGAGATAAGTGAAGACAGTGGGATGATAGAAAAGATGATAAATTGAGCAATGTATGTTCAGAAAGTAAACAGGGAGAATAATACACAGCAATCATAATGGTGGAACTTTTTCACGTGTCTCTAATAATACAAAGAGAAATGGATCTAATGTATAAGAATACAAGTCATTCCTAAATTGAAAAATAGTCAAGGGATGTGAATGGTTAGTTCAGAAACAAAGTAATTAAAGCTTGCTATAGTCATGGAAAAAATGCTCTAAAACAGTATTAACTAAGGAAATGAAAATTTAAATAACTCTGAGGTACCACCCCACACCTATCATATTGGCTTTTATGATGGAAAAAAATGACAGAACTTGGAGATGATGTAGGAAAATTGACACATTAATGTAATGTTTTGGGAATTATGAATGATTCAGTCCTTTTAGAGAGCAATTTTGACCTAAATGCAAAGGGTTATAAAGCAGCACATGTACTTTTACCCAGCAATACCATTACTAAGTTTATATCCCAAACAGGTGAAAAACAAAAAGGAGAAGGACCTAAATGTACCAAAATGTTTAAAGCAGTTCTTTTTGTGGGGACAAAGAATTGGAAAGTAAGCATAAACCCATCAATTGGGAATGGCTGATTAAGTTATAACATATAATTTTAATAGAATACTATTGTGCCATAAGAAATGATAAGTAGAAGAAGCTCATAAAGTCCTGAAAAGACTTACACAAACTGAAGCAGAATGAAATAAGCAGAAGCAGGACAGGATTACTATACATTAGTAATGGTGAATAACTTAACTATTCTTAGCAATACAATGATCCAAAATAATCCTAAAAGGCTCATGATAAAAGATGTCATCTGCTTCCAAAGAAAGAATTGATGGAGTCAAAATCCAAACCAAAGCAATTTTTTTTTCATTTCTTTAACTTTTTTTTTTTGCTGGAGTTTCTTTCCACAAAAGGATTAATATGATAAAATGTTTCATATGATTGCATATGTAAAATCTACATGATATTGCTTACCATATCTGCAAGGCTAAGGGGAAGTTGGAAGGGAGAGGATTTGAGACTAAAAATACTTTTCACTTTGCAACTTTTTACATAGTTGGGGATAATGTAATAATTCTTTTAAAATTATCAAATAAAAATATCTACAACTGGTTGAAATGAAATGCTCAAATGAAATCAATAAGCAGTTTCCAGGGAAAGAAATTCAATCTATCTATTGCCAGACATTATTTTTTTAATTTTATAAATAATTTATTTAGTATTTAGAGAAAATAAATATTAAACCACACTTTGACAAAATTCTTTAGAAATATTATTACACTTTGCTTCTGATAATACTAGAACAGTGATGAGTAAACTTTTTAAAGAGGAGGCAATGGAAAAGAAATGCTTATCTGTCAGTCTGTTTCTAACGCAATTCTTTCAAAGTTTCATTGTATTGTATCTTACTTATTGTATTCATCAGATTAGGAATAATGTCACAGCTGGATAGAACATTTCATGGGGCTTCATCTGGCCCATCAGCGATAGTTTGCCTGTCCTAGAAAATACAAGCTATTATTATTCTCATTTTAAAGGGAAAGAATCTTAGAATACTGCTAGTCAAAAAATGAATGCCTGCTACATTTTAGATAAAATTATATAATAATTCACTTAAAAAATTCTATAATCACTTTGTTTACATAGAACTGCAACAAAATATATATGACCATATAATTAACTTTGAGTTTCCTTTTTGGGGGATAATATTATGTGCAAAAATATTATGTGGACATCTCCCCTAGATTTTAAATGCTGATATTGTGATGAGATAGGTCCTAATATAATCATATAATTTCTTATTTTTATATTTGATGATGTAAAGCCTTTACCTTAACACAATTTTCATGGTTATGTTGTGAAATTTGAAATTCATTTGAGATTCCGGATTGGATAGGTAATATATTGAATTCAATTGAGGTCAAGTCTCATCTCAGACATTAACTATGTAACTCTGGGCAAATCACTTAACTGTTTTTGTTTTAATTTGCTCATCAATTAAATGTCAGTTTTTGATAAGAGACTTTCTAATATCCTATCAAATTATAAATTTATCAGTCTATGTTCCCTAGAGAATGGAATCACTTTATATTGTTTAGTATGTTTTGTTATCAATTTACATGAAATATCTTCTGTATATTAAATTATTGATTCTTCAAACACAAGTCTGAAGAATGGTGCAGCGGAGAAGCTGTCAGGAATTTCTATAATGACACAGTACCATTATGGAAATAAAAGTCTCTAGAGATAACTCTTACTCCTCATAAAGTAAGTGCTAAGACTTTCTGTGGAAGCTGAACATTAAGGAGTGCTAGATGTAAAGACCTTAATTGCCTAGAAAACTTCATATAAAAGGTCAAGACATAATCTTTTTCCACAATATTTCACTTTATTTCTTATTAGGCTTAAAATTGCAAAATTGTGTTGTAAAGCTTAAAGAAAGACTTCATTTTATTTGAGGCTTTAAGTGAGGTTCAAATTAGCAAAATCAGAATAGAGCTGCACTTTTGAACCAAAACATTTTCACTTTGGATGTGCTTTCCTGATCTCTGTGGAATTCAAATTGACCGTTCAGTGTTGTGAATAGCTCTGACAATTTCTTTAAGAATCTTCACAACCTTATAAGATATTTCAAAAGGAGAAGAATATACATATTGACTGAACATAATTAGGAATTAAAAACAATATATTTATAACTCCTACTAAAAAGTTTCATTATCTCTAGGAAATTTCAACTAATTCCTTTTTATGAATCAACATTATCAATATATTAAATAATGAGATAAAATACATTATCATAAAATATTTAACTGAAGATAAATATTTATTTTTCATTGTTTGTTTGTTTTTTATTCCCTATATTTCCCAGATTGGAAGGACAAGGGTCATCTTATATTTCAGGGATGGTGAACCTTTTAGAGATGGAGTGTCAGGCCCTACGCCCAACCCACCACCCATGATAGTGCCATGCCTATCCCCTCCAGAGACAGCATTTCATGCCCCTTCTCCATTTCAGGCACACCCACCATCCTTTATCACACACTGGGGAGGGAAGAGACTCTTCCATTGGGCTGCAGGGTAGGTGAAGTAAGGAATGTCCTCAGTGAGTATAGAGAGGGGAAGGAGTGTTCCTTGAGCACTCTAATTCTCTCCAGCTCTTCTGCCTATGAATCACCCACCTTATTGCTATGTGCTTCCATTGGGCTGCTAGGCAGAGGGGCAGATGTTGTGGGGAAAAATGTCCTTAGGAACAGTGGAGAGGAGGAAGGGAGCAGTACCACCAGAAAGCCTCTGCCTTTCTAGTAACAAACTATCATGGTGGGGTGCATGGAGTAATAGGGAGGGTAGCCTGATGCCCACAGAAAGTGCTCTGTCTGCCATCTTTGGCACCGGTACCATAAATTACCATCACTGCTTTAGTTCAATTTCACTGTTAAAAAGCCTAAAACCTTTACATATTGTTCTGTTTGACTCTTTTTTATGCAGTTTGATGGATCCCTAACCCACCATTTTGTCCCTTTATGATAAAGACATCGATTAGTTCCAGAACATTCTCTTTAAGGAAAATACCCAGTAACTTTAATTCCTACATTTCTTTTTTGGGCTTTATAACTGACTCTATGGAATTTGTTTTCCTCCATGTCCCCAGCTAAGCATTCTTCCCCTTCTTATTGAACATTTATTCCCACATTATGATAAGATAAGAGAGCTTAAGAAGAGAGAATCAGCCCAGAGACTACTAGTTCAAAGAATGCTCTGGAGGAAAAAAGAGATCTCCTGTTCTCCCACTGGCTCTTAAAAAGGGTAGTTCCTCCCTGCTATCCTTCCATTGGCCCAATGAGCCACTGTACATGGTACTTTCAAGCCTGTATGCCTGCTGTGCCCCTTTATGCCAGGGAACACTTGACTTGTTTCCTGCTATGTTGACTCACTACAGTATCCAGGATAAAGATTCCCTAAATATTTACCTCACACAATCCAACTTTCTGATTCTTTGGGAGACCAGCATATTGTCTTTCTAAATATAATTCTTCAGGTAATTAACATGTCAATCTTCTGTGATATTGGAAATTTGGCAATCTTAATATTGAGATCCATGATATAAACTTCCTGTGGACATTTAGGGGACTTGAAAACAACATTTCCCATGATTCCTCTTGTATAATACAGGTGGGCAGGAAGTGTGATTACATAGACAGAGGTATAACGTCTCACAACTTGATAGGGATGCTCTTTTTGCTAGGAAGCAACCAAGGGGCAGGTATGGTGGCATTTGAGTTAGATCTTAGCAGGCACGTGGTTCTTTTTAATTATTGTTATGATTAAAAATGATGAGGGCTGAGATCAAAAGGGAGAATAGTATTTTAATAAAAGCCATGCTGATAGAGATAAACTGATCAAGTGCCTGTAAGAAAAACCTATTCCAACCTCACCTCAGCCATTTACCTTCCTCTCTCCTCAAGCTCAGGTAACTAAAGAGGAGGTTCCAAGTCACTACCCCCTACGTAAAAGAGTCTCTCACCTTTAATACCTCATCCAAAACAGGAAACCCATGAAACCCATTGGACCACGGGAAATGTAGTTTTAAGGACCCCCACAGATCCACAGAAGTTTGTCAAACACTAAATTGAGGTTCAATCCTTCCAAATAGAACCCCAGGTGATTTTAACTAACACATTACCCCCCTGTGATCCTTTGGGAGATAAATCTCCCCAATGAATCAGGAAAATATAATCAAATTAGAGTTTACAATAATTTAGAGATAAAAGGGAGAAAGAACAAAACCAATGTTCAGTACATTGACAAAAAACCGTTAAGGGGGCAGTCCCCCTTTCTGGCATAAACTTTCCATTCAAAATAAATGCATCCAACCCCATAGTTCAGATCAACTGTGCCCCAAAGTTCAAATTGGATCTTCATGATCCAGTGAAAGCTCTTCAGGCATCTTTTGGTGCCTCCACCAAACAGGTTCATCCTCTGGATTCTGGGGAGATGGCAAAATCCTTATCCTGAAATTACTTTCAAAGAATTTAAACTTTACATTATAGATTATAAAACATACATTTCCTTCTGAGAATTAACATTAACCCCTGAGTTTACTTCGAAAGGAGTAAAAATTGACTTGCAATATAAATTATAGTTCAGACATTATGATTATAAAAACTTAACACACACCCCCCTGAGGAAAATATTTAACTAACACATTATCCCCTGAAAAAGTCAGCCAAGGATGCATGGCTAAGTGAGTCACGGAGGTGCATGAAATCAATTGGCAAAAGAAATAATAAAATAAAAAAAACAAAAAGAATAAAATTCAAAAAAAAGGAGAAAAATTAACTTGTGAACGAAATATAAAATGTGCAAAAAATGTAGGGGAAATAAACAGGCCTTTGATTCAAGGCCCAATGAAAGCGATTTAAGCAATATGCTATAACCCATTTAGGGCCAGGACTACAGAAAAATTGCCATTTACTCTCTCTCTCTCTCTCTATATATATATATATATATAGAGAGAGAGAGAGAGGAATAAGGGAAATGCCTTTCTTTGATCTGATTTTTCCCTGCACCTTCTCAGGAAATGAGCCATTAAATGATAGCCAATCTTAGGTGCTTCACTAGGAATTTAAGTTGAGGGGACCCACATCCTCTAAAGTTTTAGAAAAGACTGGGATTCCAGGACTCAAACCCCAATTTCCAAGCCCTAAAGTATTGGTATAAAACTGCTGCAATTCATGCAGATTTTAGTCAGTCAAGTCTCTGACCATGTGCTTTCTTTAGCACTATTAACAGCTCTCATGCTCCCTTTTCATAGAATCATACAGAAAGGCATTTAATCGCAGTCCTATAGGCTCAGGTATTTGCTGTAGAATCAGAAAAAGGATAAATAATGATTATATATGTACTTCCAGTACAAGATGAGAAAAAGGAAAAATCAATTGCTCTATAAAAAAATGTTTTAAAAAATCAAAAATATATATACAGCTTAGAACTAGAAGCATTTTGGTACCCAAAAATGAGATTTTCTGTGAGAGAAAGTGGGTTTTACAAAAATAGCAGATTCATAATTCACATTCAAATAGAGTATCATATTTCTAATAACACATTTTAAAACAATAAAAAATGATGTTCAAAAAATCATATACTTGTTACAACTTTTAAACCTTGGCTAAGGGTTTCTCAACAAATTCTGTTACTGCTTCCATATAAAAACCTGATATTAAAAAAAAAAAACCTTCTGGTCTAAATTATCCTCAAGAATTCTAGACCCTTCTGATAAAAGAGGCTAAAGCATAGACTAATATATAAAAAAATATGACAACAATTCTTCACAATAAAATATATAAAGCTTATCCTTTAAGACAACAATTCTTTAAAATAAATACATAAAAACCTTATCATTTATAAAGAAGGGTACTAAGCATCTAAAGTAAAATTTTAAAAGACCTCTCATAAAATTACATTTTAAATCTCAAGGCAGGCACCAAACTCTCCAAAGTTGAACAAAATTAAGGTGATTTATAACTTAAAATGTGTAACTTTCAAATGGTAAGAGAGCATTGTTGTTGATTACAGTAAAAATGAAACCTGAAACAAATTAGGAAATATAATGAGTATCAGATAACAAGCTGGTCAAAACCTCTTACCAGTTCTAATAGATTTTTCTCATTATTTGGGAGTTACAATAAAATCATAAACAGAATTAATCTAGCAGCCACAAACTACATTAACTTAAAATGATTCAGTGCAACAGGAAAATCAACGAAATAAGCAAGATTAATTTACAAAACTAATTAGCAAAATACAGTAAGATACAGTCTCTCTAAAACAGAAATAAAACTCATTCAGTTCCAAGGTTTAAAAATTCATCCCTTGTTCAATTTAAGGTTCTTTTGATTGAGTTCTGCTGAGTTTAAGGAGTTTTTTTTATAATAAGTCTTTGCTCTCAGTTCAAAGTTCTGAACAGGTATGGGGGTGAATAGGCCATGTGGCCCGATTAAGGGTAAATGCTAGGTCCACTTGGGCTCGGGGGTAGAGAAAGGCTTATGTCAGTTTTGTAGAAAATACCCACGTGTAGAGCCTGTGGGGGTGGGGGTTGCCTAAATTAGGTCTTTTGAGAAACACGAGGAGGGCTAGAATGCAGACCATTACCAAACCAAGAGAGGGTGTAGTGGGGACAATACCAAATCCTAAGGAGTAGTGGAGGAAGTCTCAGAAGATCTCAGCAAAAGCAGCAGTCCAGGGTCATCTCTGTTGGGCCTCCAGGTTCTAGGACTGGCAGGATCTGAGAAGTGGTCCAGGATGCTTGCAGGCTTGCGGTACGGCAGGAATGGAGATCAGGTCAGGAGTCAGGAGATCAGCAGCAGAGACACACTGGCTGGGCTCCAGCATTTTTAGTTTAAAGCCAAAAGCCAGAATCAGCTGGCTTTACCTCCTAAGGTGGTTTGGGCTGGACTGGCTGGCTGAGTCCCTCCTGAGGCAAAAACGTGCTTTTGCTTTCAGCAAAAGGATGGCAAGGAAAGTCACTTTCCTTTTTTAAAAAAGTGCTCAAAAGAGCTGAGCCAGGCCAAAAAGAAAGCTTGCCTATCCTTAGGCTATCTGGAAGATTGAGAGTCCTAATTTCAACCTTCTGGTTCACCAAACTGTTCAATATGGCTGTTAATAAAATCCTAATATCTTTAAATGTATCCATCTGTATTAATTTTATCTGTAGTAGTTTTGGTGACCATGAAGGGAAGGAAACTTAATTCTCAATTTTTCTGATAGCAGAATAAGCCACAGAACTTTTGCCATGATTTTTTATACAGGCGTAACTCTGAGACACCTCTGGATCCTCTTCAGAGCCTCAGACCTGCTCTTGTGCTATTTTTTATCAGTATGCTTAGTTCTTTTAAGCAACCTTCTAATAGGAGAAAAATTTTGGTTTTGTTTTTTCTCTTCTCCCCATTCTTCCCAGCCACACTGCTGCTTTTCAGGGAAAGGAGAAAGTGGCTTTGAACACCATGTTTTTGCTGATAGCAGCAGTTCATTTTTGCCTGCCAATCATTATCCTGATTATCTCAGAAGCATCAGAGCTCAAAAGATATTGTACATTTCATGGATGGAATTACTGCAATTTGGGGAAATAAAAAGATAAGAAAAGAAGGAAATAAAAAAAGAATGATTGATAGGCACACTGGCAAAGAGTCACTTGGGGGCATTCCTCCTTGCCATAAGTATTACAACCAGAATAAATGGAGGGCTCAACCCCACCTCAGTTCAGTTTGTTATATCCATAATGGTTCACTTCAAATCTCCTAATGCAGTATTTGATTTTTGTAAGCATGAGGCATGCTTATAGCAACTTCTCCAAAAGACTTTCCTGGTCTAGGGTACTAACAATTATCTTTTCCTGAAATAATGTAGATTTTAAAAATAATATTAAATAAATATTATATTTAATAAAGTTTTATTAATACTAACTAAAGTAAGAGACCTAAAGAACAAGGTGGAGCATCAGAACTTATACAAAATGTGACCATGCAAATGTAGACAAAAGGAAAAGCATTCTAGGTAATGCAGAAAGGATTTTGGGTAATGGAGTTTTCAGAGGTTCAAGATTTTCCAACTAATTCTATATAATTAATTTTAAAATATCTTCACCTTTGGGTTTTTAGGATAACTATATTATCCCCGCCTCAGTAGCAGATATACCAACAATAACAGAATTGACACAGAATACATTGCTAATCTATAAGGTATGTGAATTGGTTCTCCCAGAAACAAGAGGAAAGAGAAAATTAAATTAAAAATACACATATATTAAAAACATACATATATATGAGTATAAACGGAAAACATGACAAGCACTTGATTCAAGATCAAGGTCCAGTTGAGGTAGTTTATATCTTACAAGTATGAAGGAAAGATGCAAAAATATTGTAGTTACACACCTTCATCCAAGACTAAGAAAATTACCATACCAAAGAAGAAAGAAGGGACAAAAAGTCTGAAAAAGAAGGAAATGTGGTCTCTTGGTCTGATTTTGATATCAGTCATGAGGCTAGAAAGCCAAAGTTAAGGCAAAACAGAGAAAAATTTTATTCTCATATACTAAAGGCAGAAAAAAGGGAAATCAAAACTCAGAACTCACAGAATAGCCACTTCCTGGAGTCCCCTGAGACCAGTTTTCTAGGCATTGATCCTTTTTCCCAGGCTCCTTCCCATTGATCATTGGTTCATTAAAAGTTCCTTCTGAAATCAGATACAAATATCAGTTAAAACCCCATTATATTTAACAATCAATGGCACGTTTTAATAGCCTAAAGCTGTTAGGTAAACAGTGTTGTCAGGGCTGATAGGCATTGTTAACTGATCTCTTAATATGAAAATATTTATATTTATTGCATAAACTAAAGTTAAAAAATCTTATTTAAATTAGGAAGGAAGAAAAAATAAAAAAGAAAATTGCATTGCATATCCCCATTAAACAACGGGCCACAATTTCTGGGAGCTGAAATGATGTGGATATTCTTGATGGTTGTTGGTAATGTTAAGAGACCAAGGTTTAGCTGGTTCCTTGGTAACCCATAGAGAAGGGCCTCCTCCCACTGACCAGTGCACTTAGACTACCAGACAGAATTTAAAAGAGGATAGGCATTTATTTTAAAACACATTTTGGGACTTCCAGTTAATATGGCAGCAGAATAAGGAGCAGCTGCTTGATCTCTCCTAACCAAAGCATACAGGACTCCTCAAGGGGACATAAAAACGAATCTAGATGAATGAAGGGACCCCACAACAGGGTGCAGCATTGAAGGTACATGGAATCGGGTCATTTCCATGCTATAAAGGGGTGAAACAGCTCTCACTAAAACGTGAGAGGAAGAAGGCCCTCACCCACACCCCACACCACATACAACTCCAAGGCCAGAGCACAAGAGTTAAAGCAGGTTTGGGGCACCCATTAAGTCACTGGCAGCTCCAGGAGCTTATTACTGAGAGCAGCAAGACTTAGGATCCCAAGAGGTTAAAGAACACACACGAACTTTCCTGAGAGCCTGTGTGGGTGAAGGCATTGCCCTAGGCATGGACAAGGATCTCGAGTGCAGGCTTGGAACTCTAGTGGGGAGCATGGCTGTGGAAGCAGCACCCAGAGACTGCTGAAGGAGCCTTGGGGCAGAGGGGCAAACCAGGGATGACCAGGAGTCTCGACCCTGAGAACAATGCCACCTGAGACCTCGGGAGCCTAGAGAGAGCAGACAGACCCTCAGTATGAGATTAAATCTGAGAAGGCACTGGGCTAACAACAATGGCAAGCCAAAATCGGGAACACCAGAAGAGAAAGAATATCAAGAAGAACTCTGTAACACTCAACAATTTTTACACAGAGAAAATCCAGACAATAGAGGAAAACAAACAAGTAATCATATCCAAACCTTCCCAAAATAATGAAAACTGGTCACAAGCTATTGAAGAGTTCAAATCAGAGATGATGAGCAAGATGGAAGAAATCTGGCAAGAAAATAACAGTTTAAAAGGCAGAATTTCACAATTGGAAAGTGAGACTCAGAAATCAAATGAACTGATAAGCAAATTGAAAACCAGAAATGACCAGATTGAAAAGGAAAACCAGTCCCTAAAGGCTAGGATTGAGCAATTAGAAGCCAATGATCTATCAAGACAGCAAGAACAAATAAAACAAAGTCAAAAGACTGATAAAATAGAAGGAAATATGAAATATCTCAATGAGAAAGTGACAGACCAAGAAAACTGGTTTAGAACACAATTTGAGAATCATTGGTCTTCCTGAAAAAGCAGAAATTAATAGAAACTTGGTCTCCATATTAAAAGAAATTATTCAGGAAAATTGCCCTGAAGTTCTACAACAAGAGGGCAATATAGACATTGAAAGTATTCAGAGATCACCCTCTACACTAGACCCAGAAAAGACAATGTCCAGGAATATAATAGCCAAATTCAAGAGCTTCCAGTTAAAAGAAAAAATCTTACAAGAAGCCAGAAAGAGACAATTCAAATATCAAGGAGCACCAATCAGGATCACACAGGATCTGGCAGCCTCCATGATAAAAGACTGCAAGGCTTGGAATATCATACTCAGAAAGGCAAGAGAGCTGGGCCTTCAACCACGGATCAACTACCCTTCTAAACTGACTATATATTTCCAGGGGAAAGTATGGGCATTCAACAAAATTGAAGATTTCCAAGTATTTGCACAGAAAAGGCCAGGACTTAATGGAAATTTTGATATCCAACCACAAAAATCAAGAGAAACTTGAAAAGGTAAATAAGAAACAGAGGGGAAAGAAAGAAAACTCATACTTTTTTAAAATTTGACTCTTTAAGGGCTTCAATTAGATCTAATTATCTGTATTCCTTTGTGGAGAAATGCTATGTATAATTCTCTGTAGTGAACTCTGTTCACTATTATAGTATTCATTATTATAGCAATCAGAAGAATAATTCATAGGGAGAGGACAGAATACTAAACGGTTTAAGATGACATGGGGGTGGGAAAAAGGGGGGTGAATAGTAGGGGATACTAAGAGAAACTTGAGTGAATAAGAAAAATAGGTTATTCTATTACACACAAAGAGGGCATGAGAAGGGGAGGGGACAAATACTATTATAAGAAGGAGAGGAAGAGAGCATTAAGAGGTAATATTTAAACTTTACTCTCAGTGTAATCAGCCTGGAGAGGGAAGAGTACCTATATTATCCATTGGGATATAAAACTATATCTAACCCTCCTGAGAAAGTCAAAAGGCATAAACCAAGGGGAGCAGGGGAGTGGGGAGGTAAAAAAAGGGAGGTGAGAAGAAGGGGAAGGGAACTCATTAGGCCTTTAAAAAGAAAAAAAGGGTAAATAATAAGGGAGGGGGTAGAAAGGGAAGTTAATCAAGGGAGGGGATGAGGGATACTGGCTCAAAGCAAAGCACTGGTTTAAAAGAAAATAGTGTAAGAACAAGAGGTAGAACTAGGGGAGGATATGAAAATGTCAGCAAATGCACAACTGATAATTATAACTCTGAATGTGAATGGGATGAACTCGCTCATAAAACGGAAGCAAATAGCAGAGTGGATTAGAAACCAAAATCCTACCATATGTTGTCTACAAGAAACACATATGAGGTGGCTGAACATACACAAGTTTAAGGTTAAGGGCTTGAGAAAAATCTTTTGGGTATCAAATGAGAAAAAGGAGGCAGGAATGGCTATAATGATTTCTGACAAAGCCAAAGTAAAAAGTTATGATTAAAAAAGACAGGGAAGGTCATTACATCCTGATTAAAGGCAGTATAAACAATGAGGAAATAACACTGCTCAATATGTATGCAACAAGTGGCATAGCATCCAAATTCATAAAGGAGAAACTGGCAGAGCTCAAGAAGGAAATAGATAGTAAAACCATAATAGTGGGAGATCTAAATATTCCTCTTTCAGATCTAGATAAATCAAACCAAAAAATAAATAAGAAAGAGGTAAGAGAGGTGAATGAAGTCCTAGAAAAATTAGATTTAATTGATATGTGGAGAAAAATAAATAGGGACAAAAAGGAATACACCTTCTTTTCAGCTACACATGGTACATTCACAAAGATTGACCATGTAATAGGGCACAGAAACATTGCAAAAAAATGCAAAAGAGCAGAAATAATAAATGTAACCTTCTCAGATCATAATGCAATAAAAATAATAATCAGTAAGGGCACCTGGACAAGCAAATCAAAAACCAATTGTTATTAAACAATATGATTCTCCAAAATCAATTTTCAAAGAAGGAATCATAGAAACAATCAATAATTTCTTTGAAGAGAATGACAATAATGAAACATTATACCTAACTCTGTGGAATACAGCCAAGGCAGTACTTAGGGGGAAATTTATATCCTTGAGTGCATATATTAACAAATTAAGGAGGGCAGAGATTAATTAATTGGGTATGCAACTCAAAAAACTAGAAAGCGAAGCAAATTAAAAATCCCCAGATGAAAACTAAATTAGAAATACTAAAAATTAAGGGAGAAATTAATAAAATCGAAAGTAAAAGAACTATTCAATTAATAAATAAGACTAGAAGCTGGAATTTTGAAAAAAAAACAGATAAAATAGACAAAGGACTGGTCAATCTAATAAAAAAAGGAAAGAAGAAAACAAAATTGACAGTATTAAAGATGAAAAGGGAGACCTCACCTCTAATGAAGGGGAAATTAAGGCAATCAAAAACTATTTCACCCAATTATATAGCAACAAATATAACAATTTAGGAGATATGGATGAATATTTACAAAAATATAAATTGCCTAGATTACCAGCACAAGAAATAGAATACCTAAATAATCCCATATCAGAAATAGAAATTGAACAAGCCATCAAAGAATTCCCTAAGAAAAAATCACAAGGACCTGATGGATTCACAAGTGAATTCTATCAGACATTCAAAGAGCAACTAATCCCAATACTATACAAATTATTTGATATGATAAGCAAAGAAGGAATCCTACCAAATTCCTTTTATGACACAAATATGGTACTGATTCCAAAGCCAGGTAGACCAAAAACAGAGAAAGAAAACTATTGACCAATCTCCCTAATGAACATAGATGCAAAAATCTTAAATAGAATATTAGCAAATAGACTCCAGCAAGTAATTAAGAAGATCATCCACCATGATCAGGTGGGATTTATACCAGGAATGCAAGGATGGTTCAACATTAGGAAAACCATCCACATAATTGACCATATCAACAGTCTAACAAACAAAAATCACATGATTATCTCCATAGATGCTGAAAAAGCCTTTGACAAAATACAGCATCCATTCCTATTGAAAACACTGAAAAGTATAGGAATAGAAGGAACTTTCCTAAAAATAATAAACAGTATATACCTAAAACCATCAACAAGCATTATATGCAATGGAGATAAATTAGAAGCCTTCCCAATAAGATCAGGAGTGAAACAAGGATGCCCATTATCTCCTCTATTATTCAACATAGTATTAGAAACAGTAGCAGTAGCAATTAGAGAAGAAGAAGAAATTGAAGGTATCAAAATAGGCAATGAGAAGACTAAGCTATCACTCTTTGCAGATGATATGATGGTATACTTAAAAAATCCTAGAGAATCAACTAAGAAGCTGGTAGAAATAATCAACAACTTTAGCAAAGTTGCAGGATACAAAATATATGTGCATAAATCATCAGCATTTCTATATTTTTCCAATACATCACAGCAACAAGAAGTAGAAAGAGAAACACCATTTAAAACCACCCTAGACAATATAAAATACTTGGGAATCTATCTATCAAAACAAACACAGCAATTATACGAAAACAACTACAAAATACTTTCCAAACAAATAAAACTGGATCTCAACAGTTGGAAAGCCATTAATTTTTCATGGGTAGGATGAGCTAACATAAAAAAATGACCATTCTACCCAAATTAATATACCTATTTAGCACCATACCTATCAAATTACTAAAAAATTTCTTTACTGGATTAGGAAAAACTATTACAAATTTCATTTGGACTAACAAAAGATCAAGAATATCAAGGGAAATAATGAAAAAAAAATGTGAAGGAAGAGGGCCTAGCAGTACCAGATAATAAACTATACTATAAAGCAGCAGTCATTAAAACAATATGGTACTGGTTAAGAGATAGAAGGGAGGATCAGTGGAATAGACTTGGTGTTAATGGCATCAGCAAGACAGTGTATGATAAACCCAAAGAGCCCAACTTTTGGGACATGAATCCACTATTTGACAAAAACTGCTGGGAAATTTGGAAAACAATATGGGAGAGATTAGGTTTAGATGAACATCTCATACCCTACACCAAGATAAATTCAGAATGGGTGAATGACTTGAATATAAAGAGGGAAACTATAAATAAGTTAAATGAACACAAAATAGTATACCTGTCAGATCTCTGGGAAAGGAAAGATTTTGAAACCAAGCAAGAGTTAGAGAAAATTACAAAATATAAATTAAATGGTTTTGATTATATTAAACTAAAAAGCTTTTGTACAAACAAAAACAATGTAGTCAAAATCAAAAGGGAAACAACAAATTGGGAAAAAATTTGTATAACAAAAAACTCTGACAAGGGTCTAATTACTCAAATATACAAGGAGTTAAATCATTTGTATAAAAAATCAAGCCATTCCACAATTGATAAATGGGCAAGAGACATGAATAGGCAATTTTCAGGTAAAGAAATGAAAAGTATCAATAAGCACATGAGAAAGTGTTCTAAATTTCTAATAATTAGAGAAATGCAAATCAAAACAACTCTGAGGTATCACCTCACACCTAGCAGATTGGCTAAAATGAAAGTAGGGGAGAGTAATGAATGCTGGAGGGGATGTGGCAAAATTGGGACATTAATGCATTGCTGGTGGAGTTGTGAACTGATACAACCATTCTGGCTGGCAATTTGGAACTATGATCAAAGGGCTATAAAAGAATGCTGCACTTTTTGTGGTGGCAAAGAACTGGAAAAAGGAGATTATGTCCTTCAATTGGGGAATGGCTGAACAAATTGTGGTATATGCTGGTGATGGAATACTATTGTGCTAAAAGGAATAATAAACTAGAGGAGTTCCTGGTGAACTGGAAAGACTTCCAGGAACTGATGCAGAGCGAAAGGAGCAGAACCAGAAGAACACTGTACACAGAGACTGATATACTATGGTAAAATTCAAATACAATGGACTTCTGTACCAGCAGAGAGCAATGATACAGGAGAGCTCTGAGGGATTTATGGTGGAGAAAGCTACCCACATTTAGAGGAAGGACTATAGGAGAGGAAACATATAAGAAAAACAAATGCTTGAACACATGGGCTGAGGAGGACATGATTGGGGATGTGGACTCGAAACTACCACACCAATGGAACTAACAACAATTTGTAAATATCTTGAACAAGGACACATGATAAAACAAGTGGAAATGTGCGTTGGGCATGGGTGGGGGGATTGCGGGGGGTGAAGGGGAAAGTGGGATTATGAATCATGTAACCATGTTAAAAATGAATATTAATAAATGATTAAAAATTTAAAAAAAAAAGCAAATACAATTTAACAAAAAAAAAAAAAGAAGAAGAAGAACCTTTCCTGTATTTATGGGTATTGGCAGACACTGTCAGACGTAAGATCAACTGATTGTTTGGGCCAGTACTAGGGTTCACACTGTGGGTTGAAGGTGCCCAGCAGTTAGCCTTGACCAGGCCAAAGCCTTATCTGGATCTAGCACACAGATTACTCAGTAAAGTCAAATGGAGGTGTAATTTATTTCCACAGAGAGGTTTGGAGGAAAAGGGGAATCTGTCACTAGTTCGCTAGCTAATAACCACAAAACTAGACCTTCTCAAGAAGGGCCTTCAGAGATTTTGATGTCTATACTTTCACCCTCTCCTCACTAACCTGTAACCCAGATGCTATTCTAGCAACCCTGCACTATCCAAACTTCTCTTGAATAGAGGTGTTGGCATGTGACAGATTAGATAGGGACCCACGTGTAGGTCCCAGGTCCAAATGGACCCAAATCTCTGCTTATAGACAGTGCATAGATCTGGGTGCTGGTTCAGGCTAGCATCAGGTTCACAGGATAATTTTCCAAGGAAACACAGCAACAAGGACAGGATCAGAAACCTCAGGACTTGACTGTCACTCCCTCTAGATTCACCTCCAGTCAGCAACCCCAGAGAAAGAGTTAACAGTCCCTGAGTTCCAGCTTAACCCTTCCTTCCAGCATTCCAGAATCTTTCATCTTCAGGTCTCATGTTTCTGTCCCCTATAAACCTTCATTTCTCTTACTATAATCATCTCTTCCTCATAACAGTTTGAGAAGACAGGGAGAAATAGTTTTAAGAAATTTTAGGTAGTTATTAGGAATTATATATATATTTATAGGGTATAAGTTTAAAAATCTCTCTTTCCTCTTTTCTATTTTTTCTAATATTCTATATTTCTTTCTTAAATTAAACAAAGTTTCTGTTATAAACTATTCAACTCACTTTGTTTAACTCCTTAATTTAACTCTTACAGAAGGAGAAGTGGAATAATACAAGGGAAGAGGAAGGTAATTGGAGGGAGGAGAAGTGTGAGAGGACAAAAAAGCAAAATACTGGTGAGGAGGAACAAAGTGAAAAGGAACAGAGCAGAATCTAAAGGGGATAATAGGATTAAGGCCAATAAAAAGGTAGTAATCATAACACTAAATTTAAATAGGATAAACTCACTCACTTAAAGAAAGTGGATAGCAGAGTGCATTAAAAACCACAATACTACTATATGTTGTTTACAAGATACACATTTGGAGCAGGATTGACACACACAGATTTAAGGTAAAAGGCTTGAGCAGAATTTATTATGCCTCATCTAAAGTTAAAAAAAAACAGCAGTAGCAATCATGATAGCAGACAAAACTAAAGTAGAAATTGATTTGATTAAAAGAGATAAGGAAAGAAGTTACACTTTGCTAAAATCTATTATAAACAATGAAATGATATAATTACTAAATCTTTACATACCAAATGATATAGGATCTAGATTTCTAAAGGAAAAGTTAAAGCAGGTTAATAAGGAAATAGATAGTAAGACCACACTAGTGGGGAATCTCATCATTTCCCTTTAAGAACTAGATGAATTGCACCAAAAATAAATAAGAAAGATGTAAGGGAATTTAATGAAATTAACTTAGAAATTAAGTTAGAAATAAATTAAGTTAGAAAAATTGTCTTTAATAGATATATGGAGAAAACTGAATAGGAATAAAGAAGAATATACCTTCTTCTCAGCAGTACATGACACAAATAAAAAGACTGACCATGTACTAGGACTTAGAAATATTGGGAACAAATGCAGAAAAGCAGAAATAATAAATGCAATGTTTTCATAGCATAATGAGATAAAAATTATAATTAACAGGGGTCCATGGGAAGTCAAAATTAAAGTTAATTAGAAACTAAATAATCTAACTCTTCAAAAATGGTGATTCAAAATACAAATCATATAAACAATTATGAATTCCATTAAAGAGAATGACAATGAGGAGACAACATATCAAAATCTATGGGATACAGCCAAAGTAGAACTCAGGAGTAAGTTTATATATCTGACTTCCTATATCAACAAAATATGAATTCAGCTTTCAACTTAAAATTTAGAAAAAAAAACAAATTAAAAATCGCTAGTTGAAAGCTAAATTGGAAATCCTAAATATTAAAGGAAAAATGAATAAAAGTAAAAGTAATGTCCTAAAAAATAGGACTAGAATTTGGTACTTTGAAAAAATAAAATAAAGTACTGCTTAATCTAATAAAAAAGAAAGAAAAGAATCAAATCAGAAGTATCAAAGATGAAAATGGTCATCTTCTTTCTAATGAGAAAGAAATTAAGGTAATTATAACAAGGCTACTTTGGCAAGTATCATCTGCAATAGGGAGAAGTTAGAAGTCTTCCCAATAAGGTCAGGAGTGAAACAAGGATGCCCATTATAACCTCTATTATTTAATTTTGTACTAGAAACTCTAGCAGTAGCAATTAAAGAAGGAAAAGAAATTGGAGGGATTAAAATAGGCAATGAGGAAACAAAATTATCACTCTTCACAGATGATATGTTGATATATTTAAAGAATCCTAGAAAATGAACTAAAAGGCTAGTGGAAATAATTAACAATGTCAGTGAAGTACAAAATAAACCAACACAAATCATTAGCATTTCTATATATTTCCAACAAAATTAATTAGCAGGACTTAGAAAGAGAAACTCCCTTTAAAATCCCTCTAGACATTATAAATTATTTTGGAATCTATATGGCAAGACAAACCTAGGAATTATATGGACACAACTATAAGACACTTTTCATGTAATTAAAACTGGATCTAAATAATTGGAAAAACATTATTTGCTCCTGGGTGTGATGATTTACTAATATAATAAAAATGAAAATCGTACCCAAATTAATTTACTTATTCAGTGTCATACCTATCAAACTTCCTAAAAAACTATTTTTACTGAATTAGAAAAAAATTATAACAAAGGGTATTTGGAAGAACAAAAGAATGTCAAGAATGTCAAGGGAACTAATGAAAAAAAATGTGAAGATTTGGGGCCAAGCAGTACCAGATCTTAAACAGTACTATAAAGCAGTGGTCATCAAAACAATATGATACTGGATAAGAGACAGAAGGGAGGATCAGTGGAATAGTCTTGGGGTAAGTGACATCAGCAAGACAGTCTATAATAAACCCAAAGAGCCCAGCTTTTGTGACAAAAATCCAATATTTGACAAAAACTGCTGGAAAATTTGGAAAACAGTATGGGAGAGATGAGGTGTGAGTTATGACAGTCTCATTTATCTGGACAGGGATTGTTACACATGATAAAGGAGAGTTCCAATGGAGTTGGTGACAGACCCAATGCTCAGAAGGCCCATTGGCCTTCCTTTGATGCATATTATGTCCTATTTGGCTACGGACCCAGTCATGAAAAGAAGGGGAAAAAAGAGGAAATATATTTTGGACTATTTCTGAGAGCAAAATATCACCAAATGAAATTAGCATTTAAAATAGAATAAATTAGTTTACCTATTATTCCATAATCATAAAATGATGAGAATAAATATCAAAAGAATATATAACAAGCAGTGGCTATGGAGCCCATGGAGCCCAGTGACTGAGTTGGAAAATGCTGAAGGGTTCAGGCCAAGATGATAAAGTAAGAAACACAAAGTGCCAAACACCCTCCAAAATGACCACACAAAAACAAAAACAAAAGACTCAAAACAAATATTGGAGTGACAGAACCATAAGAAGAAAGGGAAAAGCAGTGATTTTGACAAGAACAATGTGAAGAGACAATAAGGAGGACTCATCTCACTGAGATATGAGGAGAAAGTCCTGAGCAAACCTCAGTGGGATTTGGGTGGAATATAGTACAAGCATTAGGGAAGGAGGACAAACAGCTTGATAAAGCCTCATTAGGGGAAGGATGGAAACCAATTCGAGAAAGAACAGTCTGCCATGGGAGGAAAGTGACCCTACATAGTCCATACAGAACAGAGACTGGGCATGACCCAGAAGAAGAAGCAGTGGGAGGAACTCAGCCCAAAAAAGGTCCAACCTCTATAGAATTGGGCAGAATGCAACTCAAACAAACTGAAATGAATAGTTGCAAACGTCTACACAGAAGACCAATAAGAGGGCAACTCTCTCTGCACAGTTCATAATATGAGATGGAGAGAACTGAGCTTATCCCAGGCAAAGTACAAGTGAGTGACAGTACTTTCTCCATCACAGGAATAGAGCTAACCTTGAGCTTATGAATAAAATAAAGAGAAAAATAACTTCCAAATAAGAAAAAGACAAGAAAAATTTCCCAATAGTAGGAAAACATTTCAACAAGAGATGACCAAAATATAAGCTCAGAAGAGAACAGCAATAAAAAGATGAAAATGTTTGAAATTTTAAGTGAAAATGTGAAAGGATGTCAGGCTCAAAATGGAACTCTAGATGAACTCCAAAAATGATAGAAAAAAAACACTAAATATTTTAGAAGAAAAAAAGTTAGAAAGAATCAACAGTTTAGATCAAAAGCTTACTGAAGAAAATAGTTTCCTAAAAAAGGAAATTAAGACCTCCAAAGGAGGTTTTCTTAACCCACCAAAAGCTTTGGCACAGAAAACATTCTGATTATATGTCTTGCATATAGGGTAAGAGACACATGCATAGACACACAAGTGGCCATATGAGTAGTCCCTCAGACTGTCCAAACTCTTAGTGAAATCCACAATCTACTTAGGATCAAAGTAGCTACTCCTGGGAACAGATTAGCATATCTGATCATAGATGTCCTGGGAACTTTGGGTTTGCCTTCTGAAGGCACTCAAATGTAACCAGTAAGCTATGCTGTTAATCTTGGCTTCCATTTCTCCACTTTATGTTCGTTAATTGAGAGAGAAAAATCATTATTTTTATAATAAATATAATTATTTTTATAATAATTTTTATTTATAATAAATACTTTTATAATAAATAATGATATATCATTAAATGTGAGAGAAAAAATAAGTCAGAACCTTCAAAGGCTATAAGTTCAGCTGCAGTATCTGTCTCCTGATTTATCCTAGAAATAGAATCATTCCCTCCTCTATGGGCAGAGCAATTAGCAATAGCCAAGGCTACAGGTTGTTTAAGAGCAGAAAGAAATTCTTTGAAAATCCCTTCTTTTCCAAATACCTTGCCAGTAGATGTCAGGAAACCCATCTGCATCCAGGGCATTCCAACAGGGTGACAAAGCTCAAAAGCATACTTTAAATCTGTATAAATTTTTGCTCACTTTCCTTTACCTAATTTGCATATTTTTTCAGTGATACTTGCTCAGCCCTTTATGCACTAAACATTGATATTAATAAAGTTGCCCAACTGGAATCATGGTCTGAAACTACTGGAATACAAGTGTGGCATATGCCTTCTCTCATAAAAGAACCATCAAAGTAGAGAACTAAATCAGAATTCCCTAAAGGGGAATCAGAGAGATCATAGAGTTTCTTTGCCATTTCCACTACTGATATATAATCATGTAGTGGTTCCTCTGAAACTCATAAATCAGGAAACAATGCTGTAGGATTAACAACTATACATAGTTTAGGGGTAATGTTTTAATTTACTAACAAAATTACTTCATATTTAGCAAGTCTTTGCTCTGAAAATGCCCATTATTAGTAATGTTTCAATCTTGTGCAGGCAGAGGATAGTTAAAGAATTCATGACTCTGAAAGGCCTTTTCAAATAAAGAATCTTTTTTTCTAGAATTTATATGAATGGGAATAGAAAAGACATTAGAATAGGGGTCTACCATTGTATAATAGATACTCTCATAGACTGAGATGATAGTTTTAGAGGTTGGTACCATTAGATTCTTAGATATTACATGTGAACTAATTGTACACAAATCCTTCATAAAATTATAAACAGGTTTTCCCTCTGAACCTGATGACATTATTTTTAATGGAAGAATTGGTAAATTATATGGATGAAATTTTTTGCATGAAATTATTATTTTTTGATCAATAAATGCTTTAATTATTAGAAATATGACTTCAATAGCTTCCTTGGATAAATGATAATGAGGTATAGAATGTGGGGGTCCAACTTTTGTCCTAATAATAACAGGAACAACAGATTTAAGTAACCCTATATTAGAAGAAGAGATACAGAATGATTCAGGGGCTTCTTTTGGAATTCCAAAGAGATAATGGGCTATCTCCTCATTGTTGGGAAGAAGAATTGAGAATAAAGACAAAGAATCCTCAGGTAATTTCAGAGACAAAGAGTCATCTGAGAAACAAAACATTGTGACTCTGAGTTCATGTAAAAGATCTTTTCCTAAATGTTTCATAGGGGATTCAGGTATTAGGAGGAATGGATGTTCTGATGTCAAAGGCCCCAAGGACTAAAGGTGAGTATAAAGCTTACAGATATTTTGAGGCTTTCCTAACACCTATACCATACTTAAAGACCCAATGATAGTACACTTATAATCAGGATTGCTCACAAAGACAGTTCTGAAAAACCAGTGTCTGATAAATACTCATAATAAGTGTTCCCAACCTTAAGGGTTACATGAGGCTCTTAATTAGGAGGAAGGGAACAGACTAGAACAGCATTGGTGTAGATTGGCCTCAGAGGTGCTCCTTTCCCCCTCTTCCCAGCACCCAAGGACATTTTTTCTCATGGCCCACCCCACTGTCCAGCCACCTAAAACTTCACTTTCTCCCTCTACTCTCTCCTGAAATCCTGGGGATCACAGACAGCTTACATTTTCCCTCTGGGCGTTCAAACTGGGAAAAGGTTCTCCAAAGAGTAACTAGAATAAGTGGTATTAATGCATCTGAGTTTGGAAATGAGATGTAATTCCACTCAGATCCAAAAGTCCCATCTCCTCCCTTAAAACATCATGAATTGTATTTCCTTTGGCATTCTTTGCAATTACTAAAGTTCCCATGAGTAGTACTAGGGTTGTTACTGTGAGAAGTACCAGCTCTACAGGAGTCTCTATTAATATTCCAATTTATATATCCAAACTCTCAATTCTTTCTCTTTCAATATAATGCTACATGTCCTGAACTTCTGTAGGGAAAAACAAACAAACAAACAAAAAACCCAAAAACAAAGTATTGATGCTCTATGTCAGTGATTCCCAAAGTGGGTGCCACAGCCTCCTGGTGGATGCTGCAGTGATCTGGGGGACGGTGATGGCCACAGGTGCATTTGGGGGTGGTGAATAAATGTAATGGGGTGGTGATAGAATGTGACAGGGGGCGCTAAGTAATATTTTCTCTGGAAAGGGGGCAGGAGGCCAAAATTTTGGGAACCACTGCTATATGTGAATGATATTATGAGTTGCCTGAGTCAGAGTTTAATTGCCTTCTTTTTCAGAAAGCTATAAGTTCCTAAACTTCAGTTGCCAAAATAAGAGCTAAGATTGACATTTCCCTTTCCCATGTCTCCTCTCTTTTTTTTCCCAATTTCTCATTTTCAACTTTTTACTTTTCCTTTCTTTCACACTATTCAAAAACTTAAACAGTTATATGTTTCACGTGTTCTATATTCATAAGACACTGGTCTGGCAATGTTTATAAAAATAGTCTTTTATTTTCAGGGAGGAATGAGACATAAAATGATGACATATGGTATGTACATCAGTGGGTTTAATGGGATCTAACCTGCCTGTTAGCTGCACTGCATACTTGATCATAAAACTGTTTCAGATGTTCATTGACTTCTTAAGTACCATACTGGAAATCATGCCAATTTTCTGGTCAAGTAGAGTAGTGCCCCACTACTTTCAGCAAAGCTTTCCTAATGTCACATAACATCACAGAGTCCTCAGAATTATTGGGATCCTCATTGTGGGTCCTCTAAAAAGCTAGTTTTAATATATAATTGACTTTTTGCTGAGATTATAAATTTAAAAACTAAACTAAACAGTTTTACCCATTGATATAAAATTCCATATTCACAAAATAAAAGTATACAAATGAAGAGGATAGTGAAGGAGACTTATGTCAAACTAGAAAGTTTTCAGTGAGGACACATAGTATTGACAGTGGTGGGTAAGACAGGTTACTTTAGACTGCACCTTTTTACAACAAAATGTTTTTAAGTAAACAAACCAAAAAATGTTGCATATATAGGACTATAGGACAGTATTCTTTATCAGACTTACAGATATTGGTTTTATGAAATCTAATAGAAGGCTACCACCCTCATCTGTGTCCTTGTCATGTTGGAGGAATACCCCTGTGCAATGTGCTTTTCTATTTGGGGAAGAAAGAATATGTTGTCTTAATGCTGGTAATGTATGTCAATTTTCTGCAGAGGAAACATCTCTTTAGCAGTATCATTATCCACTACTACTGAGACTACACTCTGGGTGAATACAGAGGACTGTTGAGGTAAGGGAGAGTAGGAAAGCTGAGGCAGGGGTTGAGGGAGTTGGACTGGAGGGTACTGGCTGGATGAGGGTAGGGATTGTAGAGGCCTAAAATGGGAGTGACCATGAAAGTGAAAAGAAAGAAAAGAGAGACTTTGTCATAAGTGAAAAGAATGTGTGGATGGGAGAAGAAAAGGAATCAATGGAGTGGGGACTGAAAAAGATAGGTTGATTTTGGGGGCCTCACAAAAGGAAAAGGGGAGAGGTAGATGAAGCTATGGTGGAGGAGACCAGAAGGAAGGAAGGGGCTGCTGTGGGATTGGAGGAGAATTTAAAAAGTAAGGAAAGAGTGGTTAATGATGAGGATACTTAATTGAATCACTTTGAATAGCTCACAGATAATGGATAATATAACTCTTTAGGATTTCTATATCCAATAGGCTACTTTAATTCTTCAGTGTCTTAAAGATGAAAAACCCAAAGGGGGTCCTCAACTGGTATATGCATAGTTTTTAGCCATTTATTACAAAAGCTAATGATTTGCTTTTTAGTTGAGAGAAGCTCTTGTTCCTTTGAGATGAGAGGCCTATGTAAAGGAAAGCCTCATGGGATAGGGTTCATACTGTGTGCATTTCCCATTTCTAAAACAAAACAAAACAAAACAAAACAAAAAAAGAAACTGTTTTTTCCTTTGCAATACTGCTTCCAGGAGACTGAACTTAGGGCTTGAATTTTTCTACTCTATGGATAGAACACTCCTTGTGAGGGTGGGAAGATTGAGAAAAAGGCCAAAAAAGGGAGGAATTCAGACTCAATTCATGGTTGCCATTTTATGATTAAAATTCTCAGCAGACTCTACCTTAATTTTGTAATTATTATTTATTAAATAGCAAAAAGCAAGTCAGAGAAGAAGAGAAGTACAAACCATGTGTACCTGGATAGTTCTTTCAGCCTCCCCACTGTAAGCAAGTTTAACATACCCAGAGTTGGACTGTTTGATTCATGAGGTCCTTGTTCACAATAAATAGAATGACTTCCTGTCTCCTTTATCTATTTATACTTTTCACTGTCATTTTCCTTAGTCTCTCTATTTGTAGAATTTAGACCTCATCAAGACAGGAGACAGGTTTTCCAGAGACTAGGAGTAACCACCCAGTGTTAGAATGGCTGCACTGAATGGTGAATTGTTTTCCCTAACAGTAGACAAAATAAAGTAGGATTCCATCCATGGCCTCAGGAATGTGTGAAGGGAGTCCTCTCCCAGGATCACACATGGAATTCTGCTTGCATCCCTGCATTCTGGAGCTATATCACTTATGTCATCTAGGCTGATCACCTAGTTACATCATCTTGCATGGATTATGTGACTCTGAGTTTGATCCGGGCATGATTGAATTTGATCCAGAAGAGAGAGGGAGGTTAAAAAGTTGTAGAAAAGGAAGTAGAGGGCTCTCTGTCTACAGTGTCCTGCTAAGAAATCTTGCATGCTGGGGTAGAAGCCACGTGGCTAGCTAGAATAGGCTTTTCTCTCTATCTCTATGTCTTTAACTATCCAAGTAATTCTAATAAACTTTATAAAAATTCTAAGGACCCGAGTTCTAATTTTCATTCTTATAGGAAGATACTGTTCAGAGTTTCAGTGACAAGAATTTTTGTTTTAAAATCAGAAGGTTGATTTGGTGACCAAAAAGAGAAACGGATTAATACTAACTTTCCACAGTAAATTTTATTATTCTCGACCTCAGTCTCCTCATCCTGAGTGAATTCGATTAAACACACTCTAAGTCCCCTTAAATTTAGTAATCTTTTTTTTTAAGAACTTGGAGATTAATGCTTTTATTCCCCCCAATGCTAAAAATCTCCAATTGCTTTAACTAGAGATTTCTGTGGCATAGATTTGAGTACAATCAGCAATGTTATCTCATTCTACTGTGAGTTATCTACCTAGTTTATCAGTGATCTTTTCAAAAACTATTTCCCCTAGGTGAAGCTGAATGATGATTTGTTGGAAGTTGTGATATGGATTCTATTTTGGTAGAGAGTAGACTGGATGGCTTACTGAGTTCCTTTCCATCTCTGAAATTCTGATTTTGTAATAATTTTCAAAGAAGAATCATAAAATGTAAAATTCTTTTAAAAAAGAAATTTATATTACTCAGAAACAATCCAAATCCTTCAAATAAATTCTGATGAGATAAAAGTTCAAAGTACCTATCCTATCCTATCCCTTATTTTAAATATAATGCTAATTCTTAGTGATTTTTTTTTCAGACAAGGGTTTTCTTTTGGCAAAGACACTGGAGTGCTTAGCCCTGGATTTCTCCACTGCATTTTAGAGATGAACAAACTAGGGCAAACAGTTAAGTAACTTGTCCAAGGTCACCAAAGTAGTAAGTGTCTGAGTCTAGATTTGAACTCAGGTCTTTCTGACTCAAAGCCTAGCACTCTCTCCACTGCAACACCTACCTGACCATGATTCTATTACATAACAGATAAAATATTAAGTCAAATTTAACTTACTAAGGTGATGACTATGAAGTCCTTCATATTGATCAGTAGCAAAAAAATGCACTTTTAAGATGGAATAATTCCTACCCTTATTCACAGCTATTAAACTTAATATAATTCCAATGATTCATATACTCTAGCACTGCTGTTTTAGATAGTAAGAGTTTGACAATTACTTAATTGGGATTAAAAGCAGAGAACTTTTGTATCTTAGAGAACTATTTTGGAAAGGTTTACCCTGGTCCCATTTTATACTCCCTAAAAATAAATTAAGCTAAGCACAAGGCATTGTCATTAGGATATTGATCAGTAGGTGAGAAATTAATTGTGCTTTGGAAGCCTCATTTAATTATTTTATATGCAACTAGAAGGAATAAGAATACTCTACTTCAGTGATTCCCAAAGTGGGTGCTACTGCCCCTTGGTGGGTGGTTATGGCTACAAGTACATTTATCTTTCCTATTAATTGCTATTAAAATTTAAAAAAAAAATTAATTTCCAAGGGGCTAAGTCATATTTCTTCTGGAAAGAGGGTGGTAGGACAAAAGAGTTTGGGAACCACTGCTCTATTTGATTCCTTGATATTTTAGTCACATTCTTTGGATAATTCCAAAATGCTTTCTAGTGTGGTTGGACCAATTCACAGTTTAATCAACATTGCATTAATGTACTCTTTCCCTCACAACTCCTACAACAATGTCTATTCACATCTTTTATCATCTTTGCCAATTTACTGAATGTTTAGTGTAAGTTTAGAGTCATTTTGTCTGGCTTAATTCCTGTTGAGTGCTTTCCAATTTTTCCCATCATCTTTTGTGAGAAAGGGAATTCTTCTATGATATATTCTTAAATAGGAGAATAACCTGGTTAGATCACGCCATTGTCTATGAAATAAATATCATGTGCTAGTTATCTCTGAATTCCACATTTATGAAATATGAAATTATATTGGAACAATCTGGTATAATGTAAAACCACTCTGGAGTTAGACAACATAGATTCAAATTAACCTTTTAATGCTTAGTGTCTTCATGAGCTTTGATAAATTACTTAGCTACTCTGTACCTCAGTTTCTTCATTTGTGAAATGAAAGAATTGAAGTAGATAACATAAATTTCTTAGCTCTAGACTTACAATCTGATGTAAAATTTCAAGATTTTCTATAGAGCCGAATGTAAAGGAAACAATTATAAATGCATTTGGGTCAAACAATAACTTCTGATTGAAATTCATTCATAGAAGGCAAGATGCACAGAAATACAGAATCCAAAGAAAAGTTTAAGTTATTTAAAAGGAATTCTGTGTAAAACATATTTCTGTGAAGAGGATCAATTTTGAATTATGATACTCTATTAATGAAAGCAGTGGAAGAAAGCTAGGAACAAACTGTATTTGTTTTTGTAGAAAGGACTAATAATCTTAGTAATGAGATTCCTGTGGAGAAGATGTCTCCTTGAAGGAAAGAAGGTGGAAGTCATTCTGATGATGAGTGATGATGGCTCCTAGGGGATCTAAAGGCCTAATTATTGTGCAGCTTCATTGGTTTTGTGGTATAATGAGGGGAAAACAGATTATTTAAGTATATAAGTCAAAGCTACAACTGACAATTTATGAAATTATTAGAAGTGTGTATGTGTGTAAGAGAGAGAGACGGGGGGGATATTTCTTTAAATGTCTCTAACTGCCCTATTTTTTCTTCACTAAAAAATAGGAGCCTGCATTTGGAATATTTGGAGTTTCTTTTTACCTTTAGCTTGACTGCTTCAAACATTTGAATGCTTGACTGCTTCAAATGTCATAGATTTGGGGTTATCATAGGTGAAGAGTGTTATGATTTAAAACTAATGTTTTAGATCAGTTACAGTTCAGTAGTTTCTTTTTTTTTTCAAAATATCATATCTGAAATGTTAAAAAAAAATTCCGACAAGTTCCCTAAAACTCCAGTTCAAATGTAATGGTAATTCTACTGACTTGGATGTTCTGGTTTATATTCTATCTGCCTGTCAGTGGTTGCTAGAGCGACCAAGGTTCCAACTGTTCAGACTGATGTTTTTGCCAGTTGGGAGCAGTGTTAAAAGTTAGGCACCCTTCAGTGCAAGCAGCTACAGGCCCTGACTTCAGGGTGCCAGCTGTGTTCAAATGTGTGTGATGGGAAAATAACATAACCTTGTAATGTTCACCTTCTCATTCATTGTATCCAAGTTTCAACCATCTCAATTAAAAATACTGTCTCTATGAATCAATCTTGCAGCATACAAATTAAAATTTTAAAAAGTCAAATTTTACTATACTTGAGTTTTATTTTTATGGCATGTGTGTTATTGAATTCAGAGTAAAGGAGATAGAAACCCCAGTTGCATTTATCTAGTTCCATTTACATCTTCTTTTTCTTTTACATATATGTTTCATTCATATGTAAAACAAAGATAGGACAAATTTCCTTAAATGAAATACAGGAAATCAGTAAGCATTTGGATAATGTGATTGAAATTGTTCTATTTCCTTAGGGTTAAATCAATGTTTATCATTTAGCTAGTATCTAGGTCTCTTTGTATTGTCTTAATTAATTGATACTATTATCTTTATTTTGGTAATGAAGGGTTTTTTTATGAATTTTTTAAAAGATTCATAACATTGAAATGTCATAGGTATAATTCTCTGCCATGATGACTTAAAGATATATAATATGCATATGTATCAAATTAAATTTTAAAAATCTGAATTTTGCATGCATGAGGATATTTAAATACCTAGAAAAAATGTTTGTTTGTTTGTTTTTTTACTTCATAGAATTGGGAACTTTCAAAATTAGATGGCCATGAACATATTCCAGAGGTAGACTTCTGGGATCTGACAAAGTACTATAGTTAGCATTTCATCTTTGCAAGAAGTTCCATAAATAAATTGTCATTATTTTTTTTCAAATAAGAAATTAATACACCATTCCTACTATCAACATTAAGTATGCTGATATTCTAAATAGATTCTTTATTCTGAAGGGGGCCTGGATAATAACAAAATACAAATGTTTTGGCAGATTCATCATTTCAACAATATCAGTATTCCTATTCAATGATGTAGATCTTGCCCAATCCCTGTCAGCTAATTTTTTATGCCAAAATGACTAAAATTTGTTATATTGTTTATAGTATTATTATTATTATTAAAATATAATGACACAGTGGAGAGAGTGATGAGCCTAAATTCAAGAAGATCAGAATTCAAATCCAACCTCAAGAATTAATTGTCTATGACCCTGCACCATAATTTCACTTCTCTCTGCCTCAATTTCCTCAATTATAAAATAAAAATGATAATTGCACCTACTTACCTACCTACCAGGATTCATAGGAGGATTAAATTAGATTATATATTTAAATAATGATGTAAATGGAATATATATATACACATATATAATCATATTATATATGCACATACATACATATATATTTGTAATGTTTAGCATTGTGTCTTAAATTATTTTTAAAATTTCTGTGGATCTGTAATATGTGGTAGCTTTTCTGTCAATAAATATACATAAGGGTAGCCTAGTTGTACCAGACCATAAACTGGAAAATAAAGCAGTAATAATCAAAACAATCTGGCATTGGTTAAGAAATAGAAGAGTGGATCAATGGAATAGATTAAGGGAAAATGATATCAGCAATCTAGTGTTAAATAAACCCAAAGATCCTAGCATTGGAGATAAGAATTCACTATTTGACCAAAAAATTCTGGGAAACTTAGAAAATGGTATGGCAAAAATTAGTTGTAGATCAATATCTTACCTCCTATATCAATACCAAAATAAGATCAAAATGAATATTGGGTTTAGATATAAAAAGTAATATTATAAAAAATTTAGAAGCACATAGAATAGTTTACCTGTTGTATCTATGAAGACGGGAAGAATGTATCACTAAACAAGAGATAGAAATAATTACCAGTTATAAAATGAATAATTTTGATTATATTAAATTAAACATTTTTGTACAAACAAAACAAATGGAACCAAGATTAGAAGGGAAACAACAAACTGGGAAAGAGTTTTTTAAAACAATATTTGTAGTTGATTCTCTAGGATTTTTTAAGTAGACCATTCATATCATTTGCAAAGAATGATAGCTTAGTCACCTCATTGCCTATTTTATTACCTTCAATTTATTTTTCTTCTCTAATTGCTACTACTAGTGTTTCTAGTACAACATTAAATAATAGAGGTGATAATGGGCATCCTTGTTTCATGCCTTATCTTATTGGGAAGGCTTCTAATTTGTCCCCATTGCATGTGATGTTTATTGACAGTTTTAGATATATACTGTTTATTATTTTTAGGTACCACCTCACATCTAGTAAATTGGCTAAAATGACAACAGGGGAGAGTAATGAATGTTGGAGGGGATGTGGCAAAATTGGGACATTAATGCACTGCTGGTGGAGTTGTGAATTGATCCAACTTTTCTGAATGGCAATTTGGAGCTATGCTCAAAGGGCTATAAAAATGTTTCTGCCCTTTGATCCAGCCATACCATACTTCCTACAAATGTCTAATTACTTTAATTCAAAAGGAGGTAAATCATTGTACAAAAAAGCAAGCTATTTCCCAATTGAAAATGGGCAATGGTCATGAATAGACAATTTTCAGATGAAGAAATCAAAACTATCAATAAGCACATGAAAAGTGTTCTGAATCTCTTATAATTAGAGAAATGCAAATCAAAAGAACTCTGAGGTACTACCTCACATCTAATAGATTGGCTAAAATGACAGCAAAGGAAAGTAATAAATGTGGGAGAGGATATGGCAAAATTTGGACATTAATGCATTGCTGGTGGAGTTGTGAAATGATCCAAAAATTCTGGATAACAATTTGGAACTATGCCCAAATGGCTTTAAAAGACGGTATGCCCTTTGATCTAGCCATACCACTGCTGGATTTATACCCCAAAGAGATCATAGGGAAAAAGACTTTTTCAAAAATATTTATAGCCATGTGCTTTGTGGTCGCAAAAAAATTTGAAAATGAGGGGATGTCCTTTGATTGGGGAATGACTGAACAAATTATGGTATCTGTTGGTGATGGGATATTATTGCACTAAACAAAATAATAAACTAGAGCAATCATGGGCAAATTTTTTAAAGAGGGGTCCAAAGGAAAGGAAATGCTCATCTGTCAGTCTGTTTCTAAGGTTACTCTTTTGAAGTTTCAATGTATTGTATTTTACTCATTGTATTCGTCAGATTAGGAATAATGTCACATAGCTGGATAGAACATTTCAGCGGCCCTCATCTGGTCTGTAGGCCATAGCATAGGTTTTGGGAGGAAGATCATGAATTCTGTTTGGACATATTTTGCTTAAATGTCTCCAGGACCTTAGATCCTACAATATTTTTTCAACTCCAGACTTTTTGCTTCCCACCCCTGCTTGATATGAGTAAGGTAAACTAGTTCTTTTGAGGCACCCAGGTTTGTAAGAGCTCTACATAATGATTGGAATTAACCTCACCAGGCTACTATGAAAAATAAAAATAAATAATTTCCTTTAGCAGATTGGTAAATTTATTTATTTATTTTGCATGTCAATATATTTAATGATATTTATTTTCTGATATTTTGCAATCTCTGTCCTCTCCTTCTAATGTCTTTCTCCCTCCCTAAGAAGGCAGATAATGTAATATAGGTTATAAGTATAACATCAAATAATACATATTTCTATGTTTCTCATGTTTTGAAAGAAGAGACATATTATTTACCTTAGAGAAAAATTCACCAGGGAAATGGAGTCATCTCTTCCTTCAATGCAATGGATATCTTCAAGTTTTCTTGGATACTTGCTTCGTTGAAATTAGTTAAGTCATTCACATTTGATCATCATACATTATTATTGTCATTGTGTTCAACATTCTTCTATTTCTGCTCACTTCATTTTGAATTGATTCATATAAGTTTTTCCAGATTTTTTTGGATGATATTGTTTGTCATTTACTATGGCACAAAAGTTTTCCTTCATTCCACTATGATTTTTTACCATAACTTGTTCAACCATGTCCCATCTTTTCAGTTCCAGTTTCTGAAACAACAACAAAAGAGTTGCAATAAATATTTGTTTACATGTCAGTTCTTTTCTGACATCTTTAATCTCTTTGTAATACAGACATAGTAGTGACATTGCTAGTCAAAGGTTATGCGCAGCTTGAACACCCTTTGGACAAGATTGCTCTCTTGAATTGTTGTATCAACTTATAGCCCCTCTGGAAATGTATTAATGCCATACTTTTTCCACTATTTACCCTAGAGAATCCCCTACAACATTTACCATTTTTCTCTTTTGTCATGTCAGCCATTTGAATGGGTATTAGGTGGTAATTCAGAGTGATTTTAATTTGCATTTCTCTATTCATCAGTAATTCAGATATATTTAATATGAATAAAGATAGTTTTAATTTCTTCATCTGATAATTGTCTGTTAGTATACTTAGAACCATTTGTCAATTGGAAAATGCTTTGTATTCTGATTTGACTCAGTTCTCTATATATTTGAGAAATGAAACCTTTGACAGAGGCTTGTTATATTTTCCCCCAGCTTCTTGTTTGCTTTTTAATCTTGCTTGCATTGCTTTTGTTTGTGCAGAAAGTCTTTAATGTAATACAAATTGTATTTTATGTTTCATAATATTCTCTATGTCTTGTTTTGACCTAAATTCTTCCCTTATTTATAGGTAAGACAGGTAAACTATTTTGTGCTCCCTTTATTTACTTGTGGTATCATCATTTATTTGTAAATCTTGTATCCATTTTGACTTTATCTTGGTATATAGTGTGGCCTATGATTATTTTCTCCTATACTATTTTCAAATTTTCTTAGCAGTGTTTGTCAAATAGTGAATTCAATTGTGATAATGAGATTAAATCTACTTTGCCCATCTTTAGATTTAATCACCAAAGGTGAAAACATCCCCATTTAACCCACAACTTGGGTGGTCTGTAACCCACATGTGTTAGAATGTGTGAAAAATCAGGATTTAGTGACTGCCTCATGGGCAGTCTTAAGAAAAGTGTCTGTTGTAATTGGACATGTAAAGTAAGAGGAGGCCACAGGAAGTGATGCAAAAGAGGCCCCTTTAAAAGAGACCTCAGTCAGCTGGGTTCTCTCTTCTGGTTTGTGAACAGAACCTGAAGGAGCTCTTCTGGTTGGTGACTGTGACTTGAAGGAACTCTAAAGCTGGTGAGACTGTTTTTAAATCTTTCTCTTAGAACTACACATGGTGAGTGAAGAAGGCTGACTCCTTTAACCTCCCAGGAGGTACTAGCCTTCTGGAGGCTCCCTTGATTGAAAGAAGCCCTTGTGGCTAAACCCCTTGTTAATGGACTTTTAGGCTTTGGCTGGTCCTCTGAAACCCTGCTAGAGTAAAGCCCAAACTTGAATACGATCTCTTACTCTACCCTCTTCTCATCTCCCTACTTCCACTCTCACCTATATTTTGTAAATAAATCACTAAAATCATTTTCAGGATTGATAATTATTCAATTCCCTGGCAACCTTACCTTTTAATATATTCAACCAAAATCCCCCCTTTCCACCTTACACTTCTTCTGAAAGCTTTGATCTCTGCTTTTGTCAAACATTACCTTACTTTGATAATTTATCATTTCAAATTGAAGACCTAATCTATTCCAATACTTTTTCCACTATATTTCTTAACTAGTACCAATTGTGTTGATGGTTGTCACTTTAGAATATAGTTTTAAATCTGGTACAACTAAGCCACTTTTCATATTTATTTTTCATTAATTCTCTTGATATACTAGGTCTTTTCCTCTTCCAGGTAAAATTTGTCATTAATTTTTCTAAGTTTAGGAGTGAAATTTTTGGGTAGTATGATTCATATGCCACAGAATAAATACATAAATTTAGTAAGAATTATCATTTTTATCCTATTGGCTAGTCCTACCCATGAGGAATTAATTTTTTCAAATGTTTAGATCTCACTTTATTCATGTGAAAAGTGTTTGGCCTTGTGATGTGCTATATATACATATATATGTACACACATATATATGTAAAATTCTTATAAGGCTTGTATGTCAAAGGTGAGTTTTATGACTAGAGATGATGATGTATAAGATTATTATGTAGCACAGTGGATGGAGTGCCAGGCCTGGACTCAGGGATAACTAAGTTCAAATTTAGCCTTTGACATTTACTAACTGTGTGACTCTAGGCAAGCCACTTAAACTCCTTTTTTTATTTTTCTCATCTGAAACATAGAATAATAATACTTAAAATGCACATTATTGTGAGAATTAGATGAAATAATAATTGTAAAAGACCCAACATCGTGCCTAGATAATTTTGAGCACTACATAAATGGTTGTAGTTGTCATGATTTATTATTATATGATTACAACTATTCATAGTTGGCTATTATGTTGTCTGTGTCATGAAGACTAACATATTTTAAAAAGTGTTAAAAGTATGAAGTCCAGGTTCATTTCTGTTTTATATTCCTTCATGGAAGTATATGTGAAACCACAGGAAGATCACTGAATTTCAAGTAGTAAGGCAGATTTCGAGTGCCCAATCTGGGAGATAAAAGATACATGAAAGATCATTGGACATAGACAAATCACTCAAACATGTCAAGTCTCAATTTTATCATATATAAGTTGTTATAATGCTATTTTCAGTGTAAGGCACAGTGGAAAGATCTTTATCTCTAGTAGGAAGATCAAATTCAAATGCTACCTTTGATACTTACTAAAAATGTGACCTCAGGTGACATACTTAATCAACCAGGGTCTCTGTTTCTTCATTTCCAAAATATAATTTTAGGATACATGATCTCAGAAATCTCATCTAGTCCTTAATCTATGATACTATTAATTTCTTATGTTTATTATAAGAAAACACATTAAAAATTTTAAAAGTACTTGATTTTGTTTTTCTTGTCTCAGATATATGAACTCTCAGCAAAACCTCACTCTACTAATTTAGATTGACATCTGTTTCACAACTTTGAGTCTTTGAAAGTTGCTCTGAGTATCAGGAAGTTAAAATAACTTGTCCAAAGTAAAATGATAAATATATTTCAGAAATGGAATCAAAATCTGGGTCTTCTTGACCTCAAAGTCTATTTTGACTTAACAGTCAATTTTCAATATTGAGTTTCACATTGCCTTTTGAAGAGCTCAGGTATAAAGTTCAGTTATTTTCATCATGAAATCAGAGACTTGGGGCTAGAAGTTACATCTGAGGGTCAATTTTTTCAGAACACATTTGCTGAAGTGCCTCAAGACTCAAGAAATAAATTGACTTGTACATTCATCTCATAATTAGACTTTTTGTATTCCAATTCTCCCATTTTACAGATGTAAAATATAATAACTACATGTGCTATTATAAATAGCTGAATGAATAGATAAATAAACTAAAATACGTGAATATAAGTAAATAACAATGAACAGATAGATAGATAGATAGATAGATAGATAGATAGATAAGCAGTAAAATCAAGGGATAAACATATAAAGTTATTTCCCCAACATTATGCAGGTGGTAATTCTGAACCTAAATATTATAAATACTGTTAGATGCTGGATTTAGAAATGCAATAATTAAAAATAAAATATTTACAATGACCTTTTTGATTATCTTGGTAATTCTATATTTGATGGAGTTCATTTATACTCTATAAGTCAAGTCAAGTCATAGCATTTGTCAAAAATAGCCAAATAATTTCCCTATGCCTTAATTGCATTCACAAACAAAAAGATCCCATTATAACATAACTACTAAATAATCATGGTTACACATGATCACTGATCAAATTATCTCTTTGTCACCTTTATGGGAGAACATCTCATTTAAACACAGCTCTCAATTTTTATAGAACATCACATTTAAGAAACATTTTACAGGTGTTTAATCTCCCTGTTGGTTGGTATACTAATTGATATTTCATCCAGCCTTTTAAAGTAGGGAAGAATGAATGGACTGGAAACTCTATTGGACTGATAGAGTTAACACACCTTTTAAAATGTGCCATTTGTTTCCAGAGATTACTCTAAAAACTAAAATGATCTGGCTTCATCATTGAAATCTCAAGAACTGTGAAATCCAAGTCCTACTATCTTTACACAAAGTGGCGAAGAACTGAAAGTTGATAGCTGTTGATGTACTTATTTAGGGCACCTTAAACATTAGACTAGTGGACCAGCTGTTACAGTTACCTTTATTGATGCCACAGAAAAGGAGAACAAATTACAGAGCTATTATAATAAATGTTTATATATATAAACATATATATATACATATATATATA
>NC_058130.1:659648670-659658675 GCF_016433145.1 Gracilinanus agilis
TATATATATATATATATATATATATATATAGAGAGAGAGAGAGAGAGAGAGAGAGAGAGAGAGAGAAAGCCTGTTTTTAGTTTTCTTTTTCCTTACTTCTGATTTATTTTCTCTTCAACTTTCTCTTTTATCTGGGGTCAACTTGGAAAGGTGAAATTTTATAGGTTTTCAGTCACCATTAAGTGTAGATGTTATTTTCAAATATGGAGAGTGTATCTTCTCTTCAATTCCTTGTTACCATCTATAGGTTGTTTTGTAGCAACATACATTCAAAAATAAGATATTGGAACTGCTACAAGGGAACATTCATATATTTTCAGAGACTTTGTTCTGAAAGCCACATTATAAAACATTTAGTTTTAACTATATCTGTGCAGGAATCTCTATAGAAAATATCATGACAAGTGATCATTCAATCACTTTGGGGAAAACTTCAGTATTAAATACCTCCCTCCCTCTTGCAAAATCCAAGTCTACTTTGGAATAATCTTTATAGTCAAAAAAGAATTCCTTTATTTAGCAGAAATTTGCCTCTTTGCTACTTCTACCTTGCTTCTAGTTCTGTGTTTTACAGCCAGGCAAAGCATATCTTATTTCCCTTTTATATGTTAGCTCTTCTACTTACTGAAGGCAGATATCAGTACCTTCCTATTAATGTTAAACATCTCCTTTCCTACTTTCTATTAAACCTACAATTGTATGCTTTGACTCTGAGACCATGAATACCACTTTTTACTTTTCTTTGAATTAATTCTAATTTAAAATTTCCATCCCCAAATGGGATATCCAAAATGAGAACTTATTATTGGATGTATTTTGAGTAGGCAGATTATAAACTCCTTTTTCTAAATAGTATATGTTTTCATTTAGCCATAGTTCCCCATTTCAAACACCAGATTTCCATGAGAAACACCATCAAATATTTGCTAAAATCTGTTGAAATATTATCTACACTATTGACTTTATTTTTAACTATAGTAATTCTTCTATTTCTCTTTATTTTGCCCCAACTCCCCAAGGAATACCAACTTGGTATGACTTGTTCTTTTTTTGGGGGGGTTGATTAGACGTTTATTAATATTCATTTTTAATCTGTTTACATACTTTATACCCCTACTTTCCCATTCACCCCCCGCTCTCCCCCCACCCAGGGCCAACACACAATTCCACTGGTTGAAACAAGTGTCCTTGTTCAGGGTCTATTTCCCATTCATGTCCGCCTCAGTCCATGCATTCAAGCAATTGTTTATCTTATATGTTTCCTCTCCTGCAGTCCTTCCTCTGAATGAGGGTAGAATCTTTACCATAAATCCCTCAGAGCTGTCTTGTGTCATTGCAGAGCTGCTGGTACAGGAGCCCATTATATTTGATTTTACCATAGTATATCAGTCTCTGTGTACAATGTTCTTCTGGCTCTGCTCCTTTCGCTCTGCATCACTTCCTGGAGGTCTCTCCAATTTGCATGGAATTCCTCCAGTTCATTATTCCTTTTAGCACAATAGAATTCCATCACTCACATATACCACAATTTGTTCAGCCATTCCCCAATTGAAGGTCATCCCCTCATTTTCCAGTTTTTTGCCACTACAAAAAGCGCAGCTATAAATATTTTCGTACAAGTCTGTTTATCTATGATGTGTTTGGGGTACAAACCCAGCAATGGTTTGTTTATCTATGATCTGTTTGGGGTACAACCCAGGTATGGCTGGATCAAAGGGCAGGCAGTCTTTTATAGCCCTTTGGGCATACTTCCAAATTGCCAGCCAGAATGGCCAGATCATTTCACAACTCCACCAGCAATGCATCAATGTTCCAGTTTTGCCACATCCCTTCCAACATTCATTACTCTCCTCTTCTTTCATTTTAGCCGATCTGCTAGGTGTGAGGTGATACCTCAGAGTTGTTTTGATTTGCATTTCTCTAATTATTAGAGATTTAGAACACTTTCTCATGTGCTTATTGATACTTTTGATTTCTTTACCTGAAAACTGCCTATTTATGTCTCTTGCCCATTTATCAATTGGGGAATGGCTTGATGTTTTATACAATTGCTTTAACTCCTTGTATATTTGAGTGATTAGACCCCTGTCAGAGTTTTTCGTTATAAAGATTTTTTCCCAATTTGTTGTTTCCCTTCTGATTTTGACTACATTGTTTTTGTTTGTACAAAAGCTTTTTAGCTTAATATAATCAAAACCATTAAATTTACATTTTGTAATTTTCTCTAACTCTTGCTTGGTTTTAAAAACTTTCCTTTCCCAGAGATCTGACAAGTATACTATTCTGTGTTCACTTAACTTATTTATAGTTTCCCTCTTTATATTCAAGTCATTCACCCATTCTGAATTTATCTCGGTGAAGGGTGTGAGATGTTGATCTAAACCTAATCTCTCCCATATTTTTTTCCAAATTTCCCAGCAGTTTTTGTCAAAAAGTGGATTTTTGTCCCAAAAGTTGGGGTCTTTGGGTTTATCATACACTGTCTTGCTGACATCATTAACCCCAAGTCTATTCCACTGATCCTCCCTTCTATCTCTTAGCCAGTACCATATTGATTTAATGACTGCTCCTTTATAGTATAGTTTGATATCTGGTACTGCTAGGCCCCCTTCCTTCACATTTTTTTCATTATCTCCTTTGATATTCTTGATCTTTTGTTATTCCATATGAAATTTGTTATAGTTTTTCCTAATTCAGTAAAGAAGTTTTTTGGTAATTTGATAGGTATGGCGCTAAATAGGTAAATTAATTTGAGTAGGATGTTCATTTTTATTATGTTAGCTGGTCCTACCCATGAACAGTTAATGGCTTTCCAATTGTTGAGGTCCAGTTTTATTTTTTTGGAAAGTGTTTTGTAGTTGTTTTCGTATAATAGCTGTGTTTGTTTTGTTAGATTGATTCCCAAGTATTTTATATTGTCTAGGGTGATTTTAAATGGTGTTTCTCTTTCTACCTCTTGCTGTACTAATGTGTTGGAAATGTATAGAAATGCTGATGATTTATGTGCATTTATTTTGTATCCTGCCACTTTGCTAAAGTTGTTGATTATTTCTACCAGCCTCTTAGTTGATTCTCTAGGATTTTTTAAGTATACCATCATATCATCTGCAAAGAGTGATAGCTTAGTCTCCTCCTTGCCTATTTTGATACCTTCAATTTCTTTTTCTTCTCTAATTGCTATTGCTAGTGTTTCTAGTACCATGTTGAATAATAGAGGTGATAATAGGCATCCTTGTTTCACTTCTGATCTTACTGGGAAGGCTTCTAATTTATCCCCATTGCATATGATGTTTGTTGATGGTTTTCGGTATATACTGTTTATTATTTTTAGGAAGGGTCCTTCTATTCCTATACTTTTCAATGTTTTCAATAGGAATGGATGCTGTATTTTGTCAAAGGCTTTTTCAGCATCTATTGAGATAATCATGTGATTTTTGTTTGTTAGACTGTTGATATGGTCAATTATGTGGATGGTTTTCCTAATGTTGAACCATCCTTGCATTCCTGGTATAAATCCCACCTGATCATGGTGGATGACCTTCTTAATTACTTGCTGGAGTCACTTTGCTAATATTCTATTTAAGATTTTTGCATCTATGTTCATTAGGGAGATTGGTCTATAGTTTTCTTTCTCTGTTTTTGGTCTACCTGGCTTTGGAATCAGTACCATATTTGTGTCATAAAAGGAATTTGGTAGGACTCCTTCTTTGCTTATCATATCAAATAATTTGTATAGTATTGGGATTAGTTGCTCTTTGAATGTCTGATAGAATTCACTTGTGAATCCATCAGGTCCTTGTGATTTTTTCTTAGGGAGTTCTTTAATGGTTTGTTCAATTTCTATTTCTGATATGGGATTATTTAGGTATTCTATTTTTTCTGCTGTTAATCTAGGCAATTTATATTTTTGTAAATATTCATTCATATCTCCTAAATTCTTATATTTGTTGCCATATAATTGGGGGAAATAGTTCTTAATGATTGCCTTAATTTCCCCTTCATTATAGGTGAGGTCTCCCTTTTCATTTCTAATACTGTCAATTTGGTTTTCTTCTTTCCTTTTTCTTATTAGATTGACTAGTACTTTGTCTATTTTATCTGTTTTTTCAAAATACCAGCTTCTAGTCTTATTTATTAATTCAATAGTTCTTTTACTTTCGATTTTATTAATTTCTCCCTTAATTTTTAGTATTTCTAATTTAGTTTTCATCTGGGGGTTTTTTATTTGCTCACTTTCTAATTTTTTGAGTTGACTGCCCAATTCATTAATCTCTGCCCTCCTTAATTTGTTAATATATGCACTCAAGGATATAAATTTCCCCCTGAGTACTGCCTTTGCTGCATCCCGTAGAGTTTGGTAGGATGTCTCATCATTGTCATTCTCTTCAAAGAAATTGTTGATTGTTTCTATGATTTCTTCTTTGATAATTTGGTTTTGGAGAATCATATTGTTTAATTTATAATTGGTTTTTTATTTGCCTGTCCAGGTGCCCTTACTGATTATTAGTTTTATCACATTATGATCTGAGAAGGTTACATTTATTATATCTGCTCTTTTGCATTTGTTTGCCATGATTCTATGCCCAATTACATGGTCAATCTTTGTAAATGTACCATGTACAGCTGAAAAGAAGGTGTATTCCTTTTTGTCCCTATTTATTTTTCTCCACATATCAATTAAATCTAATTTTTCTAGGACTTCATTCATTGCTCTTACCTCTTTCTTATTTATTTTTTGGTTTGATTTGTCTAGATCTGAGAGAGGAGTATTTAGATCTCCCACTATTATGGTTTTACTATCTATTTCCTTCTTGAGCTCTGCCAGTTTCTCCTTTATGAATTTGGATGCTATACCACTTGGTGCATATATATTGAGCAATGTTATTTCCTCATTATTTATACTGCCTTTAATCAGTATGTAATGACCTTCCCTGTCTTTTTTAATCATATCTATTTTTACTTTGGCTTTGTCAGAGATCATGATAGCCACTCCTGCCTTCTTTTTCTCATTTGATGCCCAAAAGATTTTGCTCATACCCTTAACCTTCAACTTGTGTGTGTCTACCTGCCTCATATGTGTTTCTTGTAGACAACCTATGGTAGGATTTTGGTTTCTGATCCACTCTGCTATTTGCTTCTGTTTTATGAGTGAGTTCATCCCGTTCACATTCAGAGTTACAATTGTTAGTTGTGTATTCACTGACATTTTTGTATCCTCCCCTAGACCCACTCCTTCTTATTCCACTATTTTCTTTTACACCAGTGGTTTGCTTTGAACCAGTATCCCTTATCCCCTCCCTTGATTGACTTCCCTTTCTGCCCCCTCCCTTGTTGTTCCCCTCTTTTTGTTTTTTTTAAAGACCAAATGAATTCCCTCCCCCTTCTTCTCCCCTCCCTTTTTTGGCCTCCCCACTCCCCTGCTCCCTTTGGTTTATCCCTTCTGACTTTCTCAGTAGGGTTAGATAGAGTTTTTTATCCAGATGGATAATAAAACTACTTTTCCTTCTCCGGGTTGATTACACTGAGAGTAAGGTTTGATTATGCTCTCTTCCTCTCCTTCTTATGATATTATTCATCCCCTCCCCTTCCCATGCCCTCTTTGTTTGTAATAGAATATCTTATTTTTCTTATTTACTCGGATTTTTCTTGGTGTCCCCTACTATTCCCTCCCTCTTTCCCACCCCCCATGTCTTCTTAGACAATTTAGTATTCTGTCCTCTCCCTATGAATTATTCTTCTGGTTGCTATAATAGTGAATATTATAATAGTGTATAGAGTTCACTACAGAGAATTATACATAGCATTTCTCCACCTAGTAATACAGATAATTAGATCTTACTTATGCCCTTAAAGAGTCAAGCTTAAAAGACTATGAGTTTTCTTTCTTTTCCTTCTGTTTCTTATTTACCTTTTCATCTTTCTCTTGATATTTGTTGTTGAGTGTCAAACTTTCCATTTAGTCCTGGTCTCTTTTGTGCAAAAACTTGGAATTCTTCAATTTTGTTGAATGCCCATACTTTCCCCTGAAAGTATATGGTTAGTTTCGCTGCGTAGTTGATTCGTGGTTGAAGGCCCAGCTCTCTTGCCTTTCTGAATATGATATTCCAAGCCTTGCAGTCTTTTAGCATGGAGGCTGCCAGATCCTGTGTGATCCTTATTGGTGCTCCTTGATATTTGAATTGTCTCTTTCTGGCTTCTTGTAAGATTTTTTTCTTTAACTTGAAAGCTCTTCAATTTCGCTATTATATTTCTGGGTGTTGACTTTTCTGGGTCCAGTGTAGAGGGTGTTCTATGGATCCTTTCAATGTCTATATTGCCCTCTTGTTGTAGAACTTCAGGGCAATTTTGCTGAATAATTTCTTTAAGTATGGAGTCCAAGTTTCTATTAATTTCTGCCTTTTCTGGAAGAGCAATGATTCTCAAGTTGTCTCTTCTAGACCAGTTTTCTTGGTCTGTCACTCTCTCATTGAGATATTTCATGTTTCCTTCCATTTTATCAGTCTTTTGACTTTGTTTTATTTGTTCTTGTTGTCTTGAGAGATCATTGGTTTCTAAATGTTCTATTCTAGCCTTTAAGGACTGGTTTTCGGCTTTAATGTTTTGGTTTTTGACTTTAATGTTTTGGTTTTCGGCTTTAATGTTTTGGTTTTCAGCTATAATTTTTTGGTTTTTGGCTATAATTTTTTGGTTTTCCTTTTCAATCTGGTCATTTTTGGTCTTCAGTTGACTTGTCTCACTTTCCAAATGCGAAATTCTGCCTTTTAAACTGTTATTTTCTTGCCAGATTTCTTCCATCTTCCTCAGCATTTCATTTTTAAACTCTTCCATAGCTTGTGACCAGCTTTCATTTTTTTGGGGGAGGTTTGGATTTTTGTTTTCCGTCCTCTGTTGTCTGGATTTTCTGTGTGTAGAAGTTGTCCAGTGTTCCAGAGTTTCTCTTGATAGTCTTTTTCTTCTGTACTTCCTTATTGCTTGCCATTGTTGGCCCCGCCCCTTTTCAGCTTTGTCTTTGCACTCAGGGTCTGCCTGGGCCTTGCAAGCTCTGGGGGGCTTTGCTCTCCTTGTCCTCGGGGTCAGGCATCCTGGTATTTCCCAGTCTGCCCCTCTGCCCGAGGTTCCTTCAGCAGTCTTTGGGGCTGCTTCCACAGCTGTGCTCAAGTCCGCAAGGGGTCCTCACTGGAGGTCCAAGCCTGGGCTGGAGATCGTTATTCAAGCCTAGGCCACTGCCTTTGCCTGTGCAGATGCTCTTAGGGCACTGCCTTCAACCCCTCAGAAGTTAGTGAAAGTCTGTGGGCTGGAGATCTTTATTCGCACCTGAGGCGATGTCTTCAGTGCTTGGGAGAGGCTCTGTTTTAGAGGCCTTTGTCCTGCCTGAGGAGGTGCCTTCACCCATGTGGACTCCAGGGGAAAGTCTGTGCGCGCTCCCAGCCACCTGGGGTCCCTCGTCTTGCAGCACACAGGTACAAGCCCCAGGGCTGCCAGTGATTATCTGGTTGCCCCAGTCCTGTTGTCACACTTGTGCATTGGCATTGTGTGAGGTGTGCGGTGTGAGGAGTGGGGGAGGGGCTTCTTCCTCTTGCATTTTAGTGAGAGCTGTTTCACCCTTTTATAGCATGGAAATGCCGGGATTCTGCGTACCTTCATTGCTGTGCCCTGTTGTGGGATTCCTTCGATCCTCTGGACTCATTTTTATTTCCCCTTGAGGAGTTCTGTATGCTTTGGTCAGGAGATATTGAGCAGCTGCTCCTTACTCTGCCGCCATCTTAACCGGAAGTCATGACTTGTTCTTGATGAAAGTATATCACCACTTTTTGGTCCATACCTGTGTTTTCAGAACTTAACTATGCATTTCTTTAAGAGTAGTATTTGGAATTTTGTAAAAAAACAGTCAAGATCAATAGCTTCTGGGAACAAGCAGTTATATTTTTACCACTATCAAATATCTTATTTTTATTTTTTGTGAGTGTATATTAATTTGATACTTGTTTTTATCTTCTCTACCAGTTATTCTATGAACATCTCATACACTGATGGTTAATTTTGACAGGTTGGTCACACTTATAAGCATTTTCCTTCTGCTATTTAAATAGAGTAATCTTCATTTTTATAATGCCATTAGGTACTTAGTATACCTACTATCTGCTGATATGTAAAAAATAAAATGTTTTTAAAGGAATCAAACTTCAAAGGAGTGAATAATCCTTAGTCCAATTTATTTCTTGATCCAGAAAGATAACTTGCAATATCTCTTTGGCCATCTTTCCATTAAAGTTACCAAAAACTAAAGTTCATTTTTACTTTGTTTGGATGACTTTTCAAGTTTTACATTGACTATTTCTACTTTATGTTGCACAAGATATCAGCTCTTCTTTGAATTATAATTGTTTTCTTGGTATTCTCTTTCTGCATTACAGATGGTTAGATGAATCTAGTAATAGATTCTATAATCTAGACATGATCAAACTAGTTTTTCATTTTTAATTTTCTAATAATTCAAAGTTTCTTGATTAGATAGAAATCTATCTCCTTATCATTAGTATTCTTTAAGTAATTCAGAATAACTGAGGCAATATAGAATGTTGGGCAGAACAATTACATTAAACTAGAAGACCAGTATTGGTGTCTTAGATCTCTTTTGCAAATTCAATCGGAACTACTTACACACTTCTCTTGGCAACAAAGTCTAATCCTCATCTCATAACTATAGCTCTGGTGATGATTCTATGACAACTCTTCTCCTAGGATTTTCATGTCCACTATCTTTTATTCCTCTACTTAGTCCCTGAGAAGATTGGTTCCTGATGCAGTTCAATTTTCTGTCTTCACAAAGAATCAAAATGGTGGCAGGCTACTTGTGCAGCAGACACCATCAACATTGTAGTCATCTGAAAAAAGAATTTTTTTTTCTTTTTGGATGCAGAGGGCAAACCCAAGAAAAATTGGAATAGTTTCAAAGAAGTAAATGACTTGATGTCCAAAAATTTTCATGAGTGGTGTTTGCTTCCTCATCCTTGAAGGTCTTCAAACAGGATCTTAATGGCCCCTTCTTGGTAATTTGATCATTTAGATTCCTTTAGGAAAGTATAAATGAGAAAATAAAACTATAGAATTTCATTCTAAATTATAAAATTTTGTCATCTTTTATTCTTTGGTGTTTTTTATTTAATTATATTTAATTTATTTAATTATATAATTATAATTATATACATGGTATATAATTATAATTAAATAAAAATTAATTTTATTTAATTATAGAGGAACAATAAAAGAACCTGAACAAAATATATAATCAAGTACACACATGTTAGGAAGTAGATGAGAAATGATATATAGAATTCTATTTTATTCAACTTTTAGCTAAGGAAAGCCCTATCATATTCAGTAGATTACTAGGAGTGAAATTATGAAAAGCCATGGACAGAAGTCAAACAACATAGGTAAATATGGATGGGTTTCTATCATCATCATTGGAGGGAACTCTTAAATTGCTGGGATGACAGATTCATTTGAATTTGACTCCATATGTTGTAAGGGTTAAATGAGGAGTTTTGACAAAATAAGACAGCAGCTTTTAATAACTTAACTTTTAATGAGAACATATTAAAGTTGTAAAATAATAGTATCCCTTTACTTCAGAGAAAATAAAACTAGCAGCTTTTAAGAATTAACAACTTAGTTTTATTAAAATAGATATAGTAAAAGAATATAGTAAAATGAATATAGTAAAGGAGAAAAATATAGGAAAGAGGTAGAGAAAGAAATTGCCTAATACCTAACTAGCTACCCTATAACTACCTATAACTGCCTATAACTGCCATTAGATAAAGTCCTGTTGATCACCCTTCAGCTCAGCTCACCAGGCAGAACCAATATCTATCAATCTATCAATCTATCTATCTATCTATCTATCTTTCTATCTCACAACCACCAACTAACAACCAACAACCAACCAACAACTAATCACCAAAAAAGGTCAAAAAGCCCTCTCAGTCCTCACACTGGCTT